>NW_003163326.1:795882-1030253 GCF_000004985.1 Naegleria gruberi | reverse complement strand
TTTGATAAGCATGAACATCAGGTCATAAATAGTACGAGAAATATAACAAGAAGAGGATCTATAACAAAGATAGACACAACAGTGGTATCTTCTGCTGGAAGTGTTCCAAATTTTCAGTCCAATCAAAACAATGCTTGGAATGATGTATCTTTACATGATGAATGCGCTATTACTCCTCAAAGAAATTACAACTCTCAACCCATTCAGAAAATCTCCAAACCATCAAAAATCAAAAAGAGTCCACAAACACCTGTCACGGTTGTAAATATTCTTGGTAATGAGTATGGAGATTTTATTAATGAGGGTACACTTGTTAAAAAGAAGAAATCGATCAAATTCAAATATTATACACCGAAAATGTAACAAATAGTTTTGGCACATGTGATTCTGAAACATGTTTTTTAATAAAATTAGCAGGTCAATAATTTTATTCATCAAAGTTTTGAGGCACCAAGATGTTACAATAATATTCCCATGATTGTTGGGTTACGTTCACATCAGTTACTGCAAATGGTTGTAAGAATTGTTCAATATTTAACAGTTTCTTTTTGTGTTTGAGGGATTTGAGTTTGTCTTGTTGTTTTTGTAAACTGGTGTTATCGAGGAATTTTGCATGTGTTGAGCGATAGGCCTTGAGAGCAGCTTTAAGTAAATCTCTAATTTGATTGTACTTTTCCACAGCTTTTTCACATTGGAATTGAATCGACAAGTCACAATGAGCCTCATTTGAAAATTTGTCATATAATTTCAAATGGTCAGCCTTTTCTTTAAATAATACGTCAGCATCATCTGATAGACCCTTTGTATATAATGCTATAGATCTTCTGTTATTACCAATTCTTTGAAGATATGTAGAATTGTCATGTGGCATCTCAAAATGAATGACAGCTGTTTTGGAAGGATCAGATGAAGTTGGAATATCAATCATACCATCATAAACAAAGTACATTGATGATTTTTTAGAGATTGCTTTAAAGTCTTTGGTATGTTCAAATAATACTTCATAATATTCACAAATTTCAGCACTTGGAAAGTAAATGTAAACTGTTTGGAATTTTCTATACTTGACCAAGAATGAAAGGAGAGAAAATAAATAAACTAGTTTGAGTGGGAATTTAACAGGCAAATATGAATGCTCTTGCTTACTCTTATCCATTTCAATAGATTGCTTAATAATAGCTTCTTCAGCAATAACATCACTCAATTTGATAAATGGTGGATTGGCCCTAGTGAGCTCTTTCAATACAAATGCTGTAGTTTTGCTCGATATGGAATTGGAATAAAAGATAGTTTGTCTACTACTCTTATTTGGAAGATAATTTTCATTTAACTCTTTCAATTGATCAAATAATTCAGATGATCCATATGAATAAGTCATTGTATCCTCTCCCAAGTGGAAAATTACACATTTGGCGCTAATCTTAAATAAATCAGGTTGTTTCTTCAAAATTGGAATAATGTTTTTCAATGTTGAAATAACAATTGGAGTCTGTTCAATTTCTTCTCCATCTACAATTGAAATCAAATCATCCTCAATAGCTGATGGTAAATTATTAACCAAAATATCATCTCTAAGTCTTTCTAATTTTTTATCAGAATCAACTAGAATCAATGCCAAACAACCACTTCTCTTAAATTTAACAGCCTTGTAAACGTTCGTGACAAGTGGAATTAAATATGAAAGAGAACAATCCTCAAATAAAGCGTCCATCTTTGAAAACACACTTCCTACAGCACAATATTCACAAATTAAATCCTTTCCTCCTAAAATTTCATTAAATACTACACTTTGTGTAAGGGAAAGAAAGACATTTTCCTCACTATCTCTATTTAATAAATCCTTCTTTACACTAGCATGTATATTATTACAATTGGTAATGTGTACTAATTTTGCCAATTGTGATGAAGATGAAAATTGTGGTGGAACAATAACTCCATCATGAGAAGAAATGGCATGAGAAAGTGCCTGTTGTTGATTAATACATTCATCCAATTGCGAAATGTATCCTTCATAGGTAGGAAGAGGATTTGAAACTTTTGAAATTTTCTTCTTTTTTGATGGTGGTGGTGATGATATATTATTATTATCTATTATTTTCTTTTCCGATACCAATGATGATGATGTTGATGGTGTATTCTTTTCATTGTTGGTTGTTGTTGACTTCTTTTTCTCTTTAATTTCAGAATTGCTTCTCTTCATTTTTTTTGTTCAGTTTTTAAGAGTTTCATGTAATTGTTTGATTCATAGATTTGAGTAAAAGTTTAAAAATTGCGAATTGAATAGTTTCTTATTAATTTTTTAACAAAAAACATGTCAAAGAATGATAAACTGACAAGCAAGTAGATTAAAAAAAAATGTCAGAAGAGTGGAAGGATTTTATTGAAAAAGAAATTATTCAAAACGGCAATGCAACACACGGAGCTCTTGTTAGTATTTCGGATAGAGGTGTTTGGGCAAAAACATCAAATTTTTCAAGTGATCCTAATCTAGGAGGTGAAGAATGTTCAACAGCTTGGTTGGATAATGTTTTGGATGTTATTGAAAATCCTGACATTTTGAATGATCAAAATGTTGTCAAGAATAGTGTACAATTATTGAACAAACAATTTATTGTTACTAATGTGATAAAAGATCGTGTATTATGTGGAAAGAATGGAGTGGAGGGATGTTATTTATTTAAAACAAATCAAGCACTATTGGTTGTCATGTATGGAATTTCAAACGAACCAGCGGAGTGTTATTTGGATTGTGAAAACTTTTCAAGATTCTTAATTTCTCAAGGATTGTAATATTAAAGTATCAATCATCATCATTTGTAAAATTATACATCAATTATGCCATTATTATCTGATAAATAAATAGATTATTATCATTGTGTTACACGAGTATTTCACATTGTTGAGAGAAATAGTCTAAAATAGTTCCAATTAAAGGTACCTCTCTCTACTACAAATTATATTCCAAATTATGGTTAATAGCAATTTTCAATCCTGTCAAGTATTTTGATCCTCTATCAATTTTAAAAGAAGTTTAAAATACTAGATATTTGATGGGATGATTTCTCCTCTTTGAGCATTAGCCAATGGAGGAGGAACTAGAGGAGAAGTATAATAATTAGGTTGTTGTTGTTGTTGATAGTGTTGTTGTTGTGGAAAGGTTGGAAAATTAGTACTAACTGCTGTGGTTGGTGTTTGTGTTGCACCACCATTACCGATCAATCTTGCTCTGGATTGAGCAATTAATTTGTGTTGTTCCGAAATTAATTCTTCCTCAGTTTTACCAGAATTTTTCAACTTCTTTGAAGCATTGTTATGTCTTGAGGATTCAACCTTGTGTTGGTTGTGGGCTTCATTAACCAATCCTAAATATTCAGAATAGCCCAATCTTCTCAAAGCCTCTGTAACATGTTCTCCAGCAATAGTCTTTCTCTTATCCGATTCACAAATAGAATTCGACTCAGCAGCAATCATTTGTACAAACTCTACACAACACTCTACGATCAATTCTCTAGTATCGGCAGCACATTTGATCGACTCTCCCAAATGTTCCTTGATAATTTTGACAATGGTTTGTTTAGGGAGGGTCAAATCTTCACGATTAGCAGAACTCATTTTTAATTGTTTTTTTTTAATTTATTTTTAATTTATTTTTATTAATATTTTACATGTTTTTGTATTTTCTAGTTGTTCTTATATTTAAACTAAATTTTACATTGTATTAATGGAGTTGATTTTTAAGTTTTAATAAATGCATTAAACAATTCATATTATTATTTTCTAAAAAAAAAATACAACAACTCGAAACAGTCTCCTGGATAAAAACCATCAAATCAATCGAATCGGAATAGAATCATTATAAAACCATGGCAGAAAGAAAAGTTATTCAAAAGTATTATCACCCAGAGTTTGATCCAAGCCAAATTCCGAGAAGGAAAGTGGCTGTGACTAACCAAGTCAAAATTAGAATGATGTTGCCAATGACGGTACAATGTTCTGTTTGTGGAGAATTTATGTATCAGGGAAAAAAATTCAACTCCCGAAAGGAAACAGTTCAAGGAGAGGAATATTTAGGATTAAAAGTATTTAGATTTTATATTAGATGTACTAGATGTGCTAGCGAAGTCACATTTAAAACTGATCCAAAAAATAGTGGTTACGTTCCTGAACATAATTGTGTTCGATCGTTTCCACCAAAGCATAATGGATCAGATGAAATACATGATAATAATGAAGATGAAGATGCAATGAAAAAATTGGAAAGTAAAACACTCGATAGTAAGCAAGAATTGGAAGATTTGGATGTATTGGATTCTATAAAAACAATTAAAAATTTACAAAATAAGATATCGACTGATCACTTGCTAGAAAAATTACAAGAAGAAAAAGAACAAGAGGAACAAACTAAAGAGGAATTTACACAGAACGAGTTGGAAGAAATTAATGATTTTTATAAACAGAAACGAGTGCATTTAGAGGATGAAGAGATGATGAACCAAAAGTTACCATTGAGGAAGAAATAATCAATAGTGAGGAATCCAAAAAGAGAGATAGCTCACTTATTTCTGGAATTGGAGAAGTGCAAATGATCAAAAAGAAGAGGAAAAAGGCAACAAGAAAAGATGCCAAGAGTGCTATGGATGCTCTAGCAAATTATTAAAGTGTTGTACAAAAATAATTTATTTAGAAAACACCACTTCCTTGAGCAATGTCCTTTTCAGTAGCAACTTGAGCAATTACCTTCTTTTGACTATCGAAAACAACCAAAGGTAAATTCTTATAGAGTGGGACATTATTTTCACCAATCTTGATAGAATCCAAAATAATCTTTGTTGGATTCTTCTTCAACACCTTTTCTGGTTTGAAAGCAGCACCCTTTGGATAAATTTGAGCACCAAGTGGAGCCTCTCCTGAAGGTGTGAGCAATGAGGTCACTCCATCATTTTGCTTAGAGGCCAAGAGCATACCTTCACTTTCAACACCCTTCAATTTAGCAACAGCCAAATTGCAAGCAACAACAACCTTCTTACCAATTAAGGTTTCAGATTCTGGATAAGCTTCTCTCAAACCACCAACAATCTTTCTAGTTACAGTGTCAGCAATCTTTACATTAAAGACATATAACTTGTCAGCTTCTGGGTGTAATTCAACGGATTCAATTTGACCAACACGCAAATCCAATTGGAAGATTTCATCTTCACCACCTCCAAAACGCTTTTTCCATTCCTTAATTTCAGCATCTTCAATCTTTCTAATCAAACCAACTGGTTCACCAATCTTGTGACCTCCTTGACTCTATCCAAGTTCAATTCTTCATCAATATTATCAAATCACCTTGACCCAATGAATCAAAGAACTCAGCAGTGATAGAAATGTAACCAATTGGAGCATCAAACCAGACATAGAAAACCTTGTCTGCAAACTTTTCAAGTGGAACAGGAGTACCCCACTTTAAATCTCTGGTAATACATCTTTCCTCAAGTCCCTTATCAAACCAAGATTGAGTAATTGAACGAGCAACTGTAGTCCATTGAGCAGTATCCTTATTATTTTGGAACCATTCCTTTGTTTTGTGTTGCAAATCTTGTAACTTGATGAAAATGTGATTTGTTTCCTTGATGATTGGTACAGAACCGGTAGTTGTTGAACGTGGGTTAATAAGTTCAGTAGGATTCAACAATTTTCCACATTTGTCACATTGGTCACCACGAGCATCTTCATATAAACAAGTTGGACAAGTACCTTTGACAAATCTATCAGCCAAAAATGTCTTACTCTCTTCATCATATAATTGTTCAATAGTCTTTTCAGTCAAAAATCCATTTTGATGAAGTTTTAAGAAAATGTCTTGAGCAATTTCTGTTTGTTGCTTTGTACTAGTTCTTCCGAAGTGGTCAAAATCAATATCAAACCATTCATAAACTTGTTTGTGAAGTTGATAATATTTAGCACAAATGGCTTCTGGTGTAGTCTTTTCTTGGAAAGCCTTTGTTTCTGTTGCAGTACCATATTCATCGGTACCACAAATATAAAGAGTATTGTATCCTTTTTGTTTACAATAACGAGAAAATACATCAGCACTCAAAACAGCACCAACAATATTTCCCAAGTGAGGATAGTTATTAACATAGGGTAAAGCACTAGTAATTAAAATATTTCTTTGTCCAGGCACTGGCACTGGAACCTTCTTTTCTGATGATGACGACAACATTTTTAATCGATTAATTTTTTTGTATTTGATAATTCTTTTGATTTTTTGAAAATGTTGTTGTTACGGAGGCAAGTATTTATTTTAAATTTCTATTAGAATAGATGTAATTTTCAATGTTACTGATTACTTTGTATGGTGTTAGCCATCTAAAAATAATAGCATTGAGAAATTAAGAATAGATTTCAACAGTTTTTTACAATAAGGTTATTTTTAAACAATGTTGCATTTCAGAATTTAAATGAAATTTTAATTCAATCCAACTTATGTATGATGTGTTCCTTAACCCGTTCCAGGTAGTTTGGCATCTTCTTGTGGCAAGAGGAGAATCAATACAGCCAACAATGTGGAGGATCAAATTTTGAAAATTTTAAATTTACAAAAAAAAAATGTCAAGCCATACATCAGAGAGAACTGTTCTCGTCTCTAATATTGCCCCAACCATTTCCGAAAGTACTCTACAAACATTTTTTAATTATTGTGGAGAAATTGAAATGATGGAACAATTAAAGTATGTATTTTATGGTGGTGATTTTTAATTTCTAATGTTTTTTAAAATATGTTTGTAATAATAATTTCCGAATAGTTCTTCATCAGATACAAAATTTAAAATAATTTTTATGGAGGAGAGTTCTGCTCAAAAAGCTATAAAATTAAATGGAACACCAATGTTAGGATTTAAATTACAAATAACGGGATTGAATGATAATTCTGCACAATCTTCATCATCTTCATCATTTCAATTGTCGAGTGGAAATACGGCAGCTGAAATTTTGATTGGAGCATCCCAAGAATCATCTTCAAAGGCTTTAAATCCATTCATTCAACAAATTGGTGATCCAAATGTAGATAATAATCTTGTATATAGTACTGGTGATGTTGAAAAGGATAAAGAAATTGCGAGGACGATCTATGTTGGAAATATTAATTTGAGAGCTAATCATAATGATCTTGTGGATTTTTTCAGTTCGTGTGGACCAGTTGCTTGCATAAGATTGGCTGGAGATGATAAACATCCATGTAGATTTGCATTTATTGAATTTTTAGAGATTGAAGCTGCCAACAAGGCTATTTTGTTATCAGGAGCTAAATTACTAGATAAGGAAATTAAAGTCAACCGATCGAAAAAGTCAATTGCTAAACATGTGGCTAGACTTGCTCCACAAGAGGAAAAAAAGTTTAATGACGCTTTCAAATATCTCACAAATAAGTTGGAAATGTATGAAAAGGATCCTGAGAGTTTTAAAAAACCTGAAAATATATCCAGTTCCTCATCAGAAAGTGGATCAACCAACGTTAACACTCAAAGAGATTACAGACACAACAGCTATCAGAGTGGATCATCTTCATATTCAGATAGGAGAGGTGGAAGCTATTATAAATCTGGTGGCGATCGTGATAGAGGTGGAAGCTACTATAGAGATAATCATCATCAACGAGGATCATACGACAATCACCATCATCATTCGAGACAAGATTCACATGGAGGGGATTATAGATATTAAAATTCTCTTTATCTGAAATATTTTTCTATTTTTTATTAGGATTATTAGTCTTGCCAAGGAATAAGATGTGATCCTTATATGTAATCATATAAAAGAAAGGTTGGTCAGCTTTAAATGAATAAACAACCTCTTTCTTTACCTTTTTAGATTTCGCTCTCATACTCACATAAGTGGCAGCTGCAGCCTCTGTACCTTCCTCATTAACCTTAATGACAGCTTTGTGAAAAACCTTATCAATCATTACAGAATTATTCTTGTCCATTTGACTGAAATCAGCACCTGCTGAGAATGCAGATGTCATCGAAAAGGGAGCCTTTTGAAGAATTTCATTTAGTGAGGATGAATATTCAGCCTCAAATCTTGGAAGAATGAACGATTCGAGTTTTTTCTCACTCGTTGGAAATTTGGATAGATTCGATCTTTGAGATAGTTTCTTAGTAATCCACTCATCAAATTTTGATTCTACCTTATCAGAAACTTTTGTGTTTGGTGTCTTGGGAAGAAACAATTTCATTGCAAAATTATATTCTGAATATTCTAATGTGACCCATTTGTAAGAATCATCTTCTCCGTATGGCAATTTTACAAATCGTTTTTTCATGAGTGGCACACTCTTAACCACTCCATTCACTGTGTAAAATTCTCCATCTTCATCTGTTTGTTTGATATCGAATGTATTTTTCCAGGATCCAAAGAAAGTTATGGCATTCACCAAAATTAATTTCGTACTTGCATTAATGGATGATGGATTAATGAGATCCTTAATTTTTTCAGCCGTCTTTTCAGAAACCCATTCATTAATTTCATTAGCAGCTTTAGTTGAATGAGTGAAATCTGTCTGCTTCAAATCTGCTTTGAATATTTCCTTCATTGTGTTTTTAAAAGCATCTTGTAATTCAATACTATTGGAAATATAAATATTATTGGCCAATGATAATGTATTCTCAGAATAAGATAAATGTTCCACAATTCCATCAATAAACTGCTTCAATTGATTATCTTTCACTTGAGAGAAATCAGAATCTCCATATGAAAGTGCATTACTCATCTCAAGAAGAGTTTTACCATTGGCGCCACACATAACCATCGATAATGCAACAAAAATTGATAGAGGAGAAATTATCAAATTATTACCATGTCCAGCCACTCCAATCAAGCTCTTGAACAATTTAGATGCAAAATCATACTCTGTTGATTGTATCTTTAAATCAGCAACTTGACTTGCAGATGGATTGGTTGTGGTTGTTGAAGAGGAACCTCCTCCACCCGAAGATGAATTACCCATTTTTTTTACAACTTGCTTGATCTAATATGAGTTCACAATGAAATGCATTAAATATTGTTGAAATTGGTACAATGTTCGTGTTTTGTTCGTTTGTGTTTTATTAAGATTTCTTAAAGATTTGAGAACAGCTCTAACTAAACACATGGTACTAGCTTTCGATTATTCCTTGGACATTTTCTGTGAGTTGGGTTAAACTTATTGGCATGTCCAACATCCCATAAGACACCTCCTTCCAAACCCCATCCACAAGAGTATAAACGATTACCAAACTTGGAATGATTATTTCTCTCGACCCAATTACTAATTCCTCCAATGTGTTCCAATTGACTTTTACGATAGACATAGGAGCTGAGACCCCTTCTCACACAGGTATCATATGATGATGTCATTTCTCTGCTATAAAGTACAAATATAACGAGAATGTCAATTGGTTCTAATTGAATGTTATCCTTAATGTGTTTCAGAAAAATTTCAGCAGAAACTGGGCTGAGAATTAATCCTCCCAATCCTGTTGCCAATTTCAATGAACAGAATCCCTTATCAAACTCTTGTCTATCCGCATTCTCTTCAGAATAGAACCATTCAATATCATTTAAAGTTTCGAATGTGGTTTTTAAAAGGTTATTGCATGGAACAAAATCATCCTCTGTATACATTAAATATTTGAATTTGAAATTTCTCAAAATGAAATCTGTCAGAAAGGCAATATCACACGTTTGTTGTCGAGCCATCTTTCCAGGATATGGATTATTTGGATCTCTATAGTTAACTTTTGGAACATCTCTATATGGATCAGTAAATCTGAAAGGTGGAACAAAAAACACAAACTCCTTCACATGACTATACTGTTCCCTAAGTTCATAAAATAATTCATGTTCCATCTCATTGACAAATGCTTGAATAATGAATAGAATTTTCTTTCCCTGAATGATGGGATCTGGCTCAACCCTCAACTGATGATAATATCCATAAATTGTACTATTCAAATAGGTGAGTAGTGTATCAGTTCCATTATCTTTACGAGCCATAGTTGGCATTAATACAATCAAATCAAACTCTTCATCCTTAGGTATCCAATATTCATTCAGAATGGCATACCTCTTTTTATCCTTCTTAACTTCCATCGGAATAAAGGTTGGTAGTGTTACGATGGGTGATTCATTGGGTGGTAGCCTCTTTCTCTTCTTCTCTTGTTCAAATACTTCAGGTTTCATAAAGTTTCCGAAGCGAGTGGGACACTTTGTTGTTCTATTGGTTGTTGTATTATTTGTATTATTAATAAGTAGTGCCGATGATGATGATAGCTTATCAGAATGGTCGATTAATTCTTCTTCACGTGAAGAAGGTGGAAGTGTTTCATTTTCCGATTTATCAATAAATGATGGTTTGGATTCGGCTCGTTTCGTCTCCTTTCTTGAATGCTTTATAGTGAGAAAAAAGTTCAATAGAAGCGATAGTATGAGTAACGAGACCAGAATGTATGTAAGACAGCCTTTGGCGAAGGACATATTTTTTACTTAGTTTCTTCGAAACCTCAGAAATCGTTTCTAATGTAATATCAGCCGTTTGTATTTTGCGTGTTTGGTAAGTTCCACAAGTGTAACTTGGTACATTCATAGGAATCGTACAATTTACTTTAGATTTGAAAAGACCCATTGACTCAATTCACAATTACTGTTCCAAATTACAGTGCAAAACAATTTTTAAAAAACAAGAGCTATTAAAAATACACTAAGAAAATGAAACACAAATATTGAAAATCTCAAAATATGATACACTTTCACATTGAATTTAATGATAACACAATTATAAAAATAGAGGTACATTTCTCGTTTTACACCTGTAAGAATATTAAAAAACAAAAACATTTTAAAATTTTAAAATAAAATTGAATAAAAAAATGAGCGTTGTAGACGAAAAGGCCCTCGGTCTCGACTTGAAGAAGAAGAAGACCACAAAAAAGTCATCAGAAAAAGCTGAAAAGACTGAAAAGACAGAAAAGACTGAAAAAACCGAAAAGAAGAAGAAATCCTCTGAAGATAAGGTAGACTCCGAAGAATTGCAAGTCATTCTCAAGGATGCTGTAAGTTTTTAATCATCATCAATTTATTAAATTAATATTTTAAAATAGGCCAAACTTTTCAAGGAAGCTTTGGAAAAGGTTCTTCCAACTGATAACTCTCAAGACATTGATATTAATGTTGAAGATGATGAACAAGTATCAGAAATTATTGATTTGTTAAAGACAAAGAAGAGTACCGAAGTTGCTCAAATTCTCAGCAAGAAACAACAATCCCAAAGCACTGGAGGATCCTACTGGAGTGAAGATAAGGAAGGTGAAGGTGATATGGAAAATTCTGGAAGAGATTTGGCTTCACTTTTGGCCAAGGATGAAGACCATGGTCCACTCGCTTGGAACAAGTCTGATCGTGACTACAAGTACCCAGAACTTTTAGAACGTATTTTCGATACACTCAAGAAGAACAACCCAGAATTGGGTGGTGGTAAGAGAAAGCCAATCAAGGTTAAAACTCCACAAGTTGCCAGAGACGGTCCAAAGAAGACTGTTCTTATCAACTTTACTGAAATTTGTGCCAACTTACATCGTGCTGAACAACACGTCTTGGACTACTTGTTCGCCGAATTGGGTACAACTGGTAACTTGGATGGTAGCAACAGACTTGTTATTCGTGGTGCATTCAAGAGTAAGGATATTGAAAACTTGTTGAGAAAGTACATTACCGAATATGTTGTTTGTAAGATTTGTAATAGTTTGGACACTAGACTCAACCGTGATTCCACAACTCGTCTCTATTCTATTCACTGTTCTAACTGCCAAGCTTCAAGAACTGTGCAAGCTGTTAAGCAAGGTTTCGTTGCTAATCTTAGACGTAAGAAATAAATTATCAATAATTATTTCACAACAATTTTCCTGTTCAAAAATGATAATTTTTATCGATCATAATTTGTCTGTTGGAATTGGTCAACCAAAACCAATCGACCTTAATTCGAACCTTGTTTAACGTTGAATACTTGTCACTTCCTTACTAATTCTATTGAAAATTCAACAATTTCTTACAAGAACGTTCAATTTAAGCTTCAAACGAATAATTGGAGATTTTCCAAAGTGCGGAAAATAAAATCCTTACTTCTTACGGACCATTCTCGGAAATTCTAGAGAAGAAAACATATCCAAAAAATTGCCTCCACACCTTGACTCCTTCATCATGAAAAGAATAATCTTTGATCATCTGTTGCAAAGACCTTCTTCTCAAATGTTATCATTAGACAGAGTTGGTCAAAATTTGTGCAGAAAATTTCATGCAATCAAGAAATATAATTCATATTCCGAAATGAATAATGGAAGGAAGAGCAGAAGCAATTTGAGATTATTTGTTGATTTTGATTCTACCATAACTAAATCTGATACTTGCACATTAATTCCACAACTTTTAAAAAATCCAGAAAAGAATCAAGCTTGGGAAATGGTTTCAAACGACTTTTTAAAGAAATACGAGACTATTCTGTCAAAATATGAAGGAAATATATCCATGTCAAATATATCTGATTTCTTGAATGAAATGGATCATGTAGAGTTATTTGGAGTAAATTCAGTAGAGCAAAATAATCTATTGGAGGGTCTTTCTAAGAAAGATCTCGAAGAGTTGCCAAAAAAATTTCACACTGAGCTTGCTCCTCAATGTGAGTCATTATTCGAATTACTTTATGAGTTTGGAAAGAAGAAAAATATTGAGCTTTGTATTATATCCAGTAATTGGTCTTTTGATGTCATTCAATCATTTATCAAACAAAATGTTCAAAAACATGTAAATACTCATTTGAATATATTTTCAGTAGATAGAATTAATGAAACTCTTACCAACCCTGAAGTAATTCCAACCATTCCTACTCAGTGGAGTGTAGAGAATAGCTCATTTCCAAACATTTACATTTACACGAATGATTTACAATTTAACGAGAATGGAATTTCAACTGGAAAATTTTCTTCCAAGCAATGTGTCACCTCAATGGACAAACTCATGTCCCTCAGACATCATCTCTTCATCAGTAGAGATACCAGTAAGACAATATACATTGGCGACTCTGTCAATGATTTGAGATGCATTCTAGAAACTAATGGCATACTTTATCATCCGAGAAATAATGAGGAAACAACTATACTATCCCTCTTCAAAAGATTGGGCATTCCACTCTCAAAGCTCCCTCAAAATGCCGCTAGCAGCATTCAACAAGTTCAAACAACTCTCATTCCCTCTCCACACTTTGCTTCAAATTGGGAAGAAATTACATCCTCTATTCGATCTGAATTATTGGTTAATTAACCAAAGTTTCGGAGTGAGTCAATAAAACACCTTCTTAACCTTAAAATATTTCCTCATAAGGGAACTTCTCAACTTGAATCATGTGTTCGGAAGATTTTAAATAAGGGTCTTGGTGAGCATTCTGATTTGTGTGAACATCAACAATAAGCCTTCAACATCACCCTAAATACTCATCACGGATTCATTTCCTGAATGAAGAATATTAAAATAATAAAAATGCTTCCACAACACCACAACAACAATAATTCCTACCAACACCAACAACTGAACAATATGAACATGGTGATGGGAAATCAACAACAACAACAACCGCAATACAATGGTTCAAATTACAATACTCAACAACAATATTCCGATCAAGCTTCATTCATTCAGGCTCATCAACATGATATCTATCAACAACAACAGCAACAATACTATAATCAACAACAACAATTATTTAATGGAGGAAATTCATCATATCCGAATAATAATCAAATGTTTACTGGTCAACAAGCAAGTAGACAAACTTCCTCTCCGGAATATGTACAATATTCTGTAAATGGAAACACATTTTCATTACCAAAGAGATATACAATGGATGGTGTAAAAGGAGCTGGTGGATTTGGTTGTGTTGTGAGTGCATTGGATAATAAGAATAATGAAAGAGTTGCCATTAAAAAAGTATCCAGTCTCTATGAAAGAGATAGAAATTATCAAAAGAGAATTTTAAGAGAAATCAAAATTTTGAAACATTTCAGACAATTTAGTGCCCATAATGTTGTATTACTTAAGGATTTATTCTTTGATCCTTATCAACCTGGAAGTATTTATATTGTCACCAATTTGATGGATTTTGATTTGGAAAAACTCTTGTCAAGTAATCAGACATTTAGTGAACAATCTATCCAATACTTTCTTCATGAAATTTTAAAAGCAGTTAATATCATGCATAGCAGTAATATAATTCACAGAGATTTAAAGCCAAGCAATATTCTGCTGAATAGAGATTTGGATTTACAAATATGTGATTTTGGTTTGAGTAGAGCCATTGGTCAAGATTATCCAGAAGATTCCAAATATGTTGTGACAAGATGGTACAGAAGTCCAGAAGTTGTAAGTACTGATCTACATGTATTTTCTAAATAGTTGCATCAGATTTTGTATTGGAACAAATTGCATGCTGCTATGGATATGTGGTCAATTGGATGTATTTTTGCTGTATGTGTATAATTTTATTCTTTCTAATAACAGTCATTTTAATAGGAACTCTTAGTGAAACCACTTCACAAAAATGGAAGACCTATTTTGTTTCCTGGCAAAGATTTTAAGGATCAATTGGAATTGATTTTACGTTTGGTTGGTACTCCAAAGGATGAGGAAATTAGAGGTTGCAGTGAAGGAATTAAATTTATGAAGACTCACTTTAAGCAAACATATGAAAAGAAGAATTTCGGTCAAATCTTTTCACATGTTACGAATCAATTAGCAATTGATTTGCTTGAAAGAATGCTCACATGGGATCCTGAAAAGAGAATAACAGTTAGAGATGCTCTTAGACATCCCTATCTGAAAGAAATGTTCGATCAGGATGAATATAATACCGATCCAAACACTTCTGAAAATACTTACTTTTGTCAAGCTAATTTTGATTATCAATTCAGTGAGGATATTAAAACTGAGGATATCAAGATACTTGTCTCTAATGAGGTTGAGACTTTCCAACAACAAATTCAATAACACCTTATCATGATGTTACCATCCTGAAAGAGGTGAGTAAGAAAATACACTAGCTATTTTCATAATAGATCACAGATTCGGAGAATATCTGTACTATGTGGATAAATAGTGATTAAACTTTGTAATCTATAGAAATGCTAAAGAACTTGTGTGAGACTCTGATAATTATTAAGAATAAATGTGAAATCATAATAGAATTACAGTTTTATTATGGACTGAAGGGTGTGCTCAATCATATTTTGCAGATCAGGAAAATGTTTAAGGGAATGGTATGAAGATTCCAAAAGTGAAAACATTTCTTCTACAAGTAAAAGGGAACCCTCTTGAGATGAAATCACAAGTGATGTCAATTTTTGACAAATATATTTGATACTCTCTGTTATTTCCATTCTCGCTCTTTTAATCATTTCAACCTGGTTCTGTTTAAATGTTTCTAACAACTCACTGAAGATGTCCCATAATTGGAACAATTCTTCGACATGATTTTTCTGGTTTGAAACGGTAGGGATAAACTCCAAATTTTTACCCACTAATAAAGGTGAAATGATATTTTCAATATTATACAGTTTGGACATGACCATGAAATCATTAATGGAAATACAATTGGCAGCTTCTCGAAATATCATGGACATTGCAATTTTCTCCAATTCCCTCTTTTTTGTTTGAGAAAGCTTGTTGACTCCACAATTATGTAGAGTAAACATTAATCTTAGTAGTTTTTCATCTTGAGGAGATGTTTGATATTTGCTAATTAAGTACCTTAAATAGCTCTGTTTTTCACTTTTCAGTTTTACGAGATTAGTTGTTAATATTGACAATTTCATATCAGGCAACAACCGAGAAAAATGTTTGAATTGCGTTCGATTTACAAGTTCAATAAATAATATTCTTAGGCTTTGTACTTTTGTTTCGTCTTGACCTAGTAGAATAGGATCTGAAAGTATTAGGGAAAATAAATATAGACCTAGAATAGTTTTCATAGGATTGTTATTTCTTGGTTCTGAGATTTTTCTGGAGAGGTTGAATGTTGAATGATTAGTTATTTCAACACTAGGTTTGAGAATATTCAAATCATACTCCTCACTATTGGAAAATAATTGTCGTTTGTAATATACTTCCCTTATTTCATTATTGAACCGTTCCAGTATTGAATATTTATCACACCAAGCATCAAATGTTGTTATGGTTGATTCCTGATTCAGTATTTGTTGAAAATTGTAATGATAATTGAATTTAATCTTGCAATATAATACATATTTAGCACTTTGGATAACTATTAATATTCCATCAATATTCTCAATTAAATTACTCACTCTTTTTTCTTGTACTGAAATGGAATGTGTCTTCAATGAACCCTCTCAGCTGGTTCAATTTTTCATTCATTGGCTTGTCCTTTTGTTCCTTGAGGACGATCTTGTTGTTTTTCCTAATTTTTTCATTTTCCCTCTGATTGAAATATTCAACAAACTTTTTCCCAATCTCGTAATATTTCAATTGATTTTTATCCTTATACTCGTTTCTAATATTTTCCTCTACATTATTCAATAAATAATCAATTCTCCCTTCAGTATCCAAATTCTTTGGAATTTTCAGAAAGATCTTGGCATCCTCTCCAATTTTTGAAGAGTTAGATAAATTATGTAAATAATCCATTTCCATCCCTATCAATTTAAACAAGTCTTGAAATTTATCCTTAACAATGTTTCTAGTCTCAATTAATCTGTTTTGTTTTTCATCCTCTCTTCCGATTAATTCCTTTACAAGAGAATCCATCCTATTGGATTTTAACGAGAGAAATTCATTATTTAAATGAAATTCTCTCTTTTTATAATACAATTGTTCAATTTTGGGAATAATCTTTTCGTGCCATATTGAATTTCTTTCGGAAATAATTTCTTGTAATTGTTCAGAAGTTTCTTGTTGTTTTTCTAAAAGAACTTCGAATAGACTTTCAAAATGTGAAAGTGTACTCGATAATACTTGTTCATTCATTTTTTCTTTTATTATTCTCAATATTGTTCATATGTAAATTATTGTGTTAATTGATAAATAATTAATTTTACTAAAAAAATGATTAAACAATCAAAAAGTGCATTCAATCAAGGAAGAATAATCCGAGCAACTATCGTAACTAAAACACATAATTGTTGCAACAATGATACTTTTAGACAACACTATTTAATATCAGGAAAAGAATTTGGAAAATCATTTTCAACTTGGAATAAATTATTGAATAATGATGTCGAGGAGGAAAGAAAGAAGGATAGAAAGGAAGCACAAGAAAAGATGTATAATATTAAAAGAGAATTATCTGAATTTTTAACTGCTAAATTGGATGGTAGTAAGAGAAAGGAAAAACAAGAAGAAAGAATTAAATTGGCACAAAATTTGGGTAATGTGATGATTGTTGCTGGATTTATTGTTGGATTGATTTATTATGTTGTAAGTGTGGATTCAATTTGTGGATTTATTGTAAAAATAATTTGTTATTATCATTAAATTGTTGAAAAACATATCAATAGGGAGAAAATGAAAAAAAGAGGAGAATTGAAAGAGGAGAGGAATTACCTGAAGTTTCCCAACAAGGAGTTTTTGCCTCAACTAATGATAAAGGAAATGTGTCTGCAGATGCATTTCTTTCTTCCATTTCTAAAAAGGTTAGTCAAGTAAGGGAGAATAACAAACAAGTTCAACAATCTGAAACAAAAAGCGATGAAGAGTAATACATTCTTCCTCTGATATTATTTATTATTTTTTTTGATCTGATTGATTTTTGACAGCACACCCATACTTCTTTTAAGCACATCTTGTGCTGTTGCATTTCCCTCACTCTTATTGAGCGATCTATTGGTGCCTTGATTGGAGGTATTATTGGATGATCGTGTCAACATTGAATTGTTTCCAATTGATTTCTTTCTAAGCAAGGGTGTTCGTTGTTGTGATGGCACTTCCTGTTCGACAAACTTGGGCATTTCCTCTCTGTTATTGTACAAATTTTCTGTTGGATCGAGAATGACCTTTTGTGGAATAGGTTCCTCGATGTTTCGACTGGTTGTCATTAATTGATCTGATTGAAGACTGCTACCCTCCACTTTGGCTGCTGCGTAAAAGTCTTCAAAATCAAATACGAAAAAGCCGAATTCTTTGTGTTCCCTTAAAAACTTTTTAAAGAGTTTGACCGTGAATTGATTTTTCTCGGTTGCATCTTTTAATTGGGAATAATACCCAATTGCTCTGGAAACACTAATATAGTTTCCATCTGGAAGTTCCTCTCTTCCTTTTAACATTGACATTACCCTTTCCATAGTTTTCATAATTTGTTCACCATCTTCATTTACAACAAACTCTAGCTTACTCTCCAACATTTGCTCCTGTTCTTCGAGTTTTCTATTTTCTTCCAATAGTTTTTGAAGATCATGATTGTGTTTATCTTCAATTCTCTTTGTTTCTGCGCTGACCCTCTTCTCAAAATTTAACTTTTGTTGATTAATTTCTTTGAGGTGGAGCTTTTCTATCATCCTTCTTCTCTTTGCCATGAGATGTTGATTGTGAATGGAATTTACTTCCTCCAATTTCCTAGAAGCATCCTCTATTTGATATTGTAATTTCAACATGTTATAAGCAATGGATGAGTTTGTAAAAGCGTCATTGTCTGAGTTTTCCAAGTTTGTTATGATTTTTTTCTGTTCTGAAGACTCCTTCTTTTCAACTTCCATCTCCACTATTTTAGACAACTCTCCAAGATCTGAAATATTTGATGTTTCTTCCTCAGCAAGAGTTTTGTTAAAGTTAATTTCCGATTGTAATCTTGAATTTCCCATCAACAAAATGGTTTCCTGTTCATTGAGATCACTAAGATCATTCTCTGCAAATCTAATTTCATTCTCCAAATCCTTCTTCAGGGAAAGCAAAAGGGCTTTACTCGTTATTTCATCCTCATTAATTTCTTCTAGGGACTTCTTTTTGGCATTATTCACATTGTTAATATTTGCTTTAAAGTCAGGCAAGTGTCCGTTACTGGAGTTAATATCCTTAATATTCATCTCTATCATTGTTTCATAATAGAATTTATCTATCAACACATCAGTGATACTGGATTTGGTGGGTTTCTTAGATTCTGGTTGTGGAAGAGCTGTATGAATTGTTAATTGTTCCTGTTGTTGTTGATTATTTGAAGACTCTTCAGAAGAGTAGTCATCCTCTGATGAATAATCCTGCTCGGAATCATCCCTATTCTCCTCACTATCGTCGTCCTCATCAAATTTAATTTTTTTACTGAGAATGTAAGGCTTATCAACAACGTCTAAGGTGTTGTGGAACATTTTTTTAAAATGGTGATTGTTTCTTTTAAAAGTTACCGTTTCATCATTTTAAAACAATTAAAACAATAGAGTAGAGCATTCTTTCAATTACAAAGATCCAAGTCTCATCTGCATATTGAGGACTGCCTTTCTTCCTTCTCTCCAAATGTAACCTCCCTTTTTCTTATCAATTAAACATATGGTTATTACTGCTTCCAATTCCTTCCTATTTTTAAATCTAGTTATAACACGTTTCAAACAACTAAAAGTAAAAAATGTCTTTTGTGGTCGTTCCGAGAAGTAATGTTGGTTCTGACAATGCTGTTGGAGAGCAATCGAATAGCAACACCAATAATAATAATACTCTATTCATCGGATTTAACCAAGATTCTACAATGTTAGCCTACGGAAAGGATCAAGGGTTTAGAATTATTTCGTGTGCTTACGGATTTTGTGAGAGGGTATTTGATCATAGTGAGTTTTAAATTGTTGATTAGACTAATCATCATCGTAACATTAGAATTTATTGATGGAGGAATTTCATTTGTTTGTTTCATGGATGAGGATAAGGGCACAGTTGCCCTTGTCGGAGGAGGTTCTCGACCAGCATTTGCAATGAATAAGGTTGTTTTTTACAATTATAAAGAAAGAAAGGTCACAAATGAGTTGATTTGCCCAAGGAATATTATAAGTATTCATTCAAAGAAGAATTTGTAAGTTTATTATTTGATTTTAATTATATTTAATTGATTTATTGTAATAATCAAACTTGAATTATCAGATTTGCTGTTGTTGCTGAGGATATGGTGTATATTTTTGATTTACAAACCAAACGACAAGTACACTCATGGAAGACAACCCTCAATTCATATGGTATATCCACCTTTATTTACAATAAGCAAAAGAAAGAGTACTTGCTGGCTATTTTGGATGAACAAGTTGGAGAGGTAAAGGTTGTTACCATTGGCCACGAAAATTATGAAATAATTTCTGAAATTACAATTAGAGCTCATGAATCTTCAATAAGATGTGTTGCCTTGAATCAGGATGGATCCATGTTGGCAACTGTTTCTGAGAAGGGAACGTTGGTAAGAGTGTTCAACATTGATACAGGTGTGAAAATTCATGAATTCAGAAGAGGTAATTTGGCAAAGGAAATTTATTCTCTCACTTTTAATCATAAGGGAGACTTGATATCGTGTGTTTCTAGAGAGACACTCCATGTGTTTGTAGTAGACTTTAAAGAGTGGAAAGCCAGACTAGCAAGCAACACTGAAAATTCTGCCAATTCTAGTCTATCAACAATTTGGAGCTATGTAACAACCACAATTTATGAACCTCTTGAAACTACACCTACTAGCACATTTAAATATCCAAATATTGATGGTGTGTCAGTTTGTACTTTTGAGACTAATGATGAATCCATTCTCGTTTGTAATAATAAGGGAGTGTATGTCTCTCTCAAGTTTGATTGGAATTCCAATACAGAACCAATCAATGCTGATCCAATTGATAAGTTTGAAGCCCTTGTAGAATAATTGTAAATAAAATGTATCAATACATCCTGAAAAAAGAAATGATTAGCTATTCTCAAAGCTCTCAAAGTACGACTACATCTTGTTTGGCAATTTAAGCTCTGAAAAATCACAAGGCAAAGGTTCACTAAAAAAGTATGGATGTCTTAAGGCCTCCTCAGCACTATATCTTTCATCATTGTCAAATCTTAATAGATGTGACATAAGATCAAGAGCCAAATCAGGAGCTCCTGGAACTAGTTCACTGATCGTTCTCACTTTAATTTTCGAGAAGGTTATCTTGCCAAAATCTGGCAACTTGGAAACTCCTGGCCAATTATTTTCTGAAGGAATTCCCAAAAGTGAAAGTACCTTATATAATTGATCAATATCATTTTCACCAGTGAATAAGGGACAAAGATTGTACAATTCTGCCATGACACAACCAGCTGCCCAAATATCTACTTTACAATCATAAGATCTACTTCCATACAAAAGTTCTGGAGCTCTGTACCATCTTGTTGCAACTTGATGTGAGTAAGATTCATTCTTTCCAAGATACAACGTAGCCAATCCAAAATCTCCCAGTTTTAACTCTCCGTTGTGATTGAAAAGTAAGTTGGCAGGTTTGATGTCCTAATAATTCCACATAATTAATTTCTAAATAATTACACTTTCCTACATACTCTGTGCATGATACTATTGGTGTGACAATTGTGGAGACCCTTTAACATCATTAGCATTATACATTTGATATGAGACTCAAGGAAGGGTGTCCTTTGGGCTTTAATAATTCTTGCCAAATCTGTTTTCATAAATTCTAATGAGAGAACAAGAGATGATCCATTCACAAAGACATCATACAACTTGATGACATTATTGTGGCACACATGTTGAAGACTTTTTGCTTCTCTAATTACATTTTTCGGAAAGTCTTCAAATTCTTGTTTCCTAATTCTAATTTTCTTTAAGGCCACAACTCGTCCATCAGCCTTCCTAAATTATATTAAAGATCATTATCTTCCTTTTACTACTTACCTTTTTGCTTTTAATACTTGTCCGAATGTTCCCTCACCAATCTTCTCAATAATTGTATAATTTTCCATCAAGTAGTTTGTGGCCATTTTTTACTTTGTTGCATACAAAACCAACTTCTTTGATTCATTTGTATGAAACCATTGTATGAGCGTGTTCGAACAAAAATCATCCTTTTAAACCCACCAATACTCAAAGATAACAATTGGTCACTCTTCAAAAGTTGTGAATATAGGGATGACAAAGTACCTTAACAAAGTTCAACTCATGGGGCACAACTTCCACATGAGGGAAACATCCAATAAGGAACTAGTAGTAGGACCTGTATTCAACCATAACCCATTACGACATATTTCAAAAAAAACAATGTTAAAACCATATATGCTGATGAGAAAAAGTATTGGTTTATAAAGTGATCATTGTTTATGAGAAGATAATAACCTTCCATTCATTAAGGGTTCGCTATTTTCCTAATTGTCGCACTGATAGCACTTGTTTGGCGCTCATCTCTTGTGGTTCTGAATTTTGTAGTGAGTGTGATTAGCGATGAAAGGCCAATTAATCTAGAAGACGCGCTTTCTAACCAGTTCGCCTACGAAAACAACGTTGTAAATCTTTGGCGCCAAAAAATACTGTAGTTACAATAAATTGGCCAATACATCAACCGAATAAAAACATAACCTTAAAAAAATCCCTAACGAAGACCCTTGTATACAAAATGAGTAGAGAAGCTATTAGCAATAACGAATTAACTGAAGAACAAATCGCTGAATTTAAGGAAGCCTTCTCTCTGTTCGATAAGGACGGTGATGGTACTATTACTACAAGCGAATTGGGAACTGTTATGAGATCATTGGGACAAAACCCAACTGAAGCAGAACTCCACGACATGATTAACGAAGTTGATGCTGATGGTAATGGAACAATAGATTTCACTGAATTTTTGACAATGATGGCCAAGAAGATGAAGGATACTGATAACGAAGAAGAAATCAAGGAAGCTTTCAAAGTTTTCGATAAGGACGGAAACGGTTTCATTTCTGCTCAAGAACTCAGACACGTTATGTGCAACCTAGGTGAAAAACTCACAGACGAAGAAGTTGATGAAATGATTCGTGAAGCCGATATTGACGGTGATAACCAAATCAACTATACTGAATTCGTCAAGATGATGATGCAAAAGTAAATATAAATTGTACCAATAAAACACTAACCACCAACCTTATTAATTCATTCTCTTTATTATTCTTTTCAATTTCTTGATTTTGTATTTAACCCAATAAATTTCGGAGAATGAAAATTAAATATTCAATTAATTTTACTATCAATTTAAAAAAAAAATGAATCGTTTAATCAAGTATCAATTTTGCTCAATCAAGAAATTTAACCACATACCTCTCACCAAGAATTTTAATCATCTCTCATTGGCACGTTTTTCAACACAATGTATTAAATTTTCAAATAATAATGCGGAAGAAGACATTTCCGAAAATGAACAACAAGAAGAATATTTAACTGATGAAGAGATTATCAAGAGTATTCCAGACTTCCGTCCACCATATTTTCATGAAATTTTAGAAAAGGCAGTAACAGAAGGAAAATCAATCAAAGATATGACACCAGTAGAGGAACAAGCTTTTATGGACAATATAAAACGTCGTATCCTCATGTATTGTAGAAATAGAGGTCGTGTTGAAACTGAACTCTTCTTGGGTGGTTTTGCTAGAGAGAATGTTCCAAAGATGACTCAATGGTCAGATCTTGAGGAATTTTATGATTTACTCTGTGAACATGACAGTGACTTGTATAATTGGCTTATTGCAACTGAAACTGATAGACAAGATCCTGAATGGAAAGAAAAATTACCAGAACGATGGAGGGATTCTGATATTATGGAAAGACTTTTCAATTATGTTGATTCCAAGAGAGCTGTCAAGTATTATGAAACCAATGAGCAAGTGAGAGCTGCACCAACTACTTCCAATAAGGGCAATGCAACTTTCAATGAAGATTACGACCAAACTGATTCAGGAGAATTTGTAAAACAATAATTTATTAAAAGTAACTGCTCTTTTCTTCTGGTTTATCTGCAAAATGGACCCTATTTCTGAAGAGCTCTTCAAATTTTCTTTCCAGTTCCATTTGCTTTTTCTTCTTGTATTGATTGTCTGCCAGAGTATTTCTAGAAGGATTCTGTATGGACTCAACTTTAAGTTGTCTATCAATTTTGGATACTCGTTCTAATTCTTCAACAATAATCTCATTAAATTTTTCATTTCGCACCTTTTCTGCGGCTTTTCTTGCAAATCTCTTTTCTGAAAATGCTCTTTGCAAAGCTGTCCTCTTTTTTTCCTCTAAGGTCAATTCGGCTTGTTCATTATTTACATCAACACCAGCCTGTTTATCAAAATGTTTGACCACATGTTGATTAACTTTAATAGCTGTTTGCTTTTCTGGTGAGGTTGGTTCTAAAACCATTTGGTGATTAAACGTCGTCTCGTAAATTCCCTGGTCTTCTCTCTTTTTGGTAGGATTCCAACCAGCCACTACATCATTCAGGTCACGAGATGGAACTGCAAACAACTTTTCATATCCATTGTGGACAGGCTCAATTTCTGGATATTCCATGTTCTTTGATTTTTCAATTCTTTCAAAGAGATTATCCTTTTTCTTTTGATTCTCGACCTGTCTTTGTTTGACAATACTGACACATTTATCAAACCTCTGTTGAGCTATTAAAGCGTTTGCCTTATTTTGCTCATGTTTCTTCTGTTGTTGAAGATGGAATTCCTTATTAAATTGGAGTGCATTCCTATTGGCTTCACCAGCTTTTTTTCTAGCATAATCCAACTCTGTTTGGAGTTGATCAATCTCTTCTTCCTTTCTTTCTTCCCATGCTTTTTTGATTACCTTCAAATTACTTTGATTTTCCTTTTCCTTTGCTTGTGCATATTGTTTTGTCTTGTTTTTTGCAATATCCATAGCCATTTGTCTGACTTGTTTTAATCTTTCTATTCGTAGTTGCTTTTCATCTTGTTCCTTCATACGTTTAATTTCAGAGTCGCACCTATAAATCTTCCTCAACACTTGTTGTCCATCCTTATTGTTGTTATTATTTCTCTTCGGGGATGTATGTGATGTTGGTGGAGTTGAGGTTGCTCCCGTGCTTGTGTTTGTGGCTTTTAGCACTGAAGACTTTGGAGAGGTAGCGATGGCCATATGTTTTTTTTGTCAAAGTTTGTGCAAAATGTAATAATTTTGGCGGGATTTTAAAATTATTACATTTATAATTCTTCTCAAGATTGTTTGAGGTTTTTTCTTGTACTCTACTCTTCAGTAACTACTATTGAAACTCAATGTCCATACAATATGATTGATTTCAATCTCTTCCTTTTGAGATTTAAATAATACCCTTGTTAAATATCTCATATAATCAACATTTGACAAAACTCTTATTTTTCCATGGGGAAAAATTGTATCATTCCATTTTAGGTTTTGTTTGAATTTGAAAAATGTTCTTTTCTTCATCCCCTTTCTGAAAGGCATGTTGCAACATTTCAATTTGTTCTTGGGATACTATGAGCTTCTTAACTTGTTCAGCTTGAATCCCCTCAAAGATTGAAAAGTTGATCGGAGTCAAATATTCGTTAAAGAATTGATTAAATATTGGGGTAAGAGGATCTGTTAAAATACATGTGAGAAAAGAAATCATTCTTCCTTTTTGTTCCTTCTTATATTCAATAAATAATTCTCTCTTCTCGTCAATAGTTTCGATGGCTGACTTTCGGAATTGTTTAGCCATCAAGCGATCATTTCTTCTATGGATATCCTCTTGATTGGTAGTTGTATCATCACCTCCAATAGTGTCATTGCTGTTGTGTGTTGTGTCAGACTTTGCATTATCATCATCAACACTATTATCATCAGAATTATCCTCCACACTTTCCTCTTGTGGTGACATTTTTTAAAGTATTATTCAAATTTCAAATAATTAATAATTCAATTCTCAATGCTCTTCCTTTATTGTGGCAGGTTGTTGATAATTTGGATCTATTGATGGTTGAATTTGGAAGGCATTCTTGTTTTGTTTGTTTTGTATCAATGTGTTTGTGTCAATATCTAACAGGTCGATAAGTCGGGAAACATGGTTTTGCATCTCTACAGAATAAGGAGGTAAGTTGGCAACAACAAAACGATCCTCTTCCTCCGATTTGTTTCCATCCTTTTTTGCTAATGGACTAGAGAGAACAGTCACATCATTTGTTGTGTATTCAACATGAGGTTGTATTTCCTTGAAAGTTTGATTCAACAGAGAAAGAGAATTAAAAGATCTTGCTTGTATCACGTCATAAACAGAAGGTGACTGATAAACAACACCAGCTTCCGCAGCTATATAGTACAAATTCAATAATTTTGGAGCATTCCTATCCTTCTTTTCCACCTTCTCTTTTTTAATGATGAAGAGGGAAGGAGGTTTTGATCGTTTAGAGTCAACAGAATATCGAATACCCTCTGTTGATTCTAGGAGAGCATTCCTATCAATGATACCTCCTGTTTGTTGCATTCGGAGTGTTTCATTGACAGACTTTTTCGAATAGAAAGGGTTTGATCTATTGCAAAAATACTCCAATGCTGTATCCTCATTAACTATTGGTCTAAAACGTAAGAAGAGTTCATCTCTCCATGTTTTTGTTGCTAATAATTGATCGTTTTCTTCTTCCTCCACCAAGTCATCGACGTCTGTTGTGATGATTGGATCGAACATCATTGATGATGATTTTCTGTCCATTTTTTATTTAATGTTATTTGTTCCATTGGATAATATTATTTATTATTTGAAACATAATAACATCATATGTTTATTGTTAACAGAACATTACCTGGTCAAAAAAAGTTGAAAATCACCAAAAGGATGCATAGGGGAGTATTTGAAGACTTGACCATTTTATCCCAAATATTTAATCTTGCAACCAAGTTACAACATTGCACAGTATTACCTTAAAAAAAATACCGTTACGCTAATGAGTCATAATCAGACCGATTTGTTCAAACTAAGCGTTCGTAACAACGCCTTATCAAAAGTTAGGAATTATGAGTCTGATGGAGAGCTTACAAATAATAAGGCCTTAAGCCCACCCTCTCCTATTAATAAGAATAATTTAACAATACAATTAAGCCCAGGAAATCCTTTATCAGAGAGAAGAGACTCCCCTAAGAATACATCTAGGTTATTTCAACAGCTAGGACTTTACCAAGACATGTCTGATGATGAATTTGTTCAGAAACTTTCAACAATGGAAGAAAATTCGGATCAAGTTGATGTTGGTGATCATGAATTTGAATTAGCAGTGAATCAATTGGTAAAGCTTCTCGGAGATACAGATTTAAATAATAGCAAGGCATTGGAGATTAGTAACTCTAGAATTTCACATAATTTATCGAAAATAGGATTGCAAAATATGAACAGTAGTGTTGTAGATTTTAAAAGTTATCTAGAGAGTCATTCTAAAAACAAGGAAGATTCACCTAAGAAGGATGCTGTGTTAGGCCCCGTATGGGAGTCAGTCGCTCCAAGCATTAAGTCAAGAATGCAAAGATCTATATCCGCCTTTAGAGAGCATTTAAACCAAACAGAAGATCCAAACGAAACCATTTACATATTGAATAAGATAAACAGTGAAATCAATGAAGAGAAACCAAAGAAGGAAGTTGGTCAAGAAAAGTGGGACGAGTTGGCGCAAAGATTAAATAGACCATACGAAAAAAAGGCAAAGAAAATAGAGAAAATTGTTAATGAAAGAGAGGAGGACTATTGTAAGAATAATACATTTCAACCAGTTATCAATGAAAGATCACGACAATTGATCTCTCCAGGAAGTACACTTGACGACAGAGTATCCACCTTTGTAGTAGAAAAGATGAAACATATTGAAAAGAAGAAACAAGAATTTTCCAAAATTGAGGAGAATGAGCTAAAATTCAAACCTGAAATAACTAAAAAGTCTCAAAAGATGAATAGAGATGTGACAGTTCTTCTTAATTGGAGAGAAGAAAAGAAAGAACGCCTCAAAAGCCTAAAGGATCAAGTTAAACAAAAGGAAGTTGATGGATGTACATTCAGACCAAATTTAAGTAGTAGATCCAGAAAGATAGCAGAACAAACAAAAAAGACACCAAGCACATTTCAGACCTCAAACGACGTTTTTGAGAGGAATTACGAATGGGAGTTCATCAAAAACCATAAGAAACGAAAATATATAGAGTCTTACATCAAGCAAGAGAAAGCCCAACACAACCCTAATATCACAAGTAAGGCTTCCAACTTGAAAAGATCTGAACCTTTCGGTGATAGGCTATATAAGCAAGGTCTAGAAGGTCTCGAAAAGAAGGAGAAGTTCAGAGAAACTTTCCTTCATAATTTTTACCAAAAAAGAGGCCAAGGTATTATCCATAAGGATGATGATTCTTACTTTGGAGATGATGACAATATTAGTGCAGGTACTTCTGACAGTAACTTTAGTTTGACAGATGACCAAATTTTTGCCATTATTAAGCAGTATGAATTGGACACTGACATTCCAAACACGAGTTGGTCTCCAAAGAAAGAGGTTGAACCTTCACCATCTAAATCTCCAGAAAGAGAGAATGAATCTGATGGTCCACATATTTCAGATCCCAAAGAAAGATTTGCCAGAACACTGGAAACATTGAGATTATTCCACAAATATAAGAATCAAAAAGATCCAAACGATGGAGATCTTTAAATTGTAAATTAACAGTGTTGTGTATTTTATCAAGCTGCTCCACCTTGCAGTAGATGTGACAAAGACAATAAAGGCCTAGAGTGATACTTTCTACAATAATTTCTTCAAGTCAATATTCACATCAAAAAAAATGAAGAGATTCGTTGGAAAGTCATCAGTAGTAGCTTCCTTGTCGGGATTGCCTCTTTCTAGAAAATTGCCTCTGATTGGAAATAACAATAGGTTATTCTCTACAACACTTTTTCTAGAGAAGAAATCTTCTATTGATTCTCTACTTTCATCCATGGAAAAATCATCGGGAATTAAAAAGAATAGTAACAACAAACCAATGAACACAACTAAATCCAACAATAAGAAAATAGAACAAGCCAGCAACAAAACGAAAAAGAAGGTATCTTCAGAGATTCCAAAAAGTACCACAAAATTATCCAACCCACAACAACCAAATACCACTACTATCACAAATCAAAAGGTAACTGATGGAAAAAATAATATGGAGGAAGAGGATGTTGTAGCACTTGTTCAAAAATTGAGGAAAGAGATGAAAGAATCCAGGTTGAAGGAAGCAAAGGAACTAGAAAAGAAAAAGGAGGAATCTAGAAAGAAAGATGAATCATCATTCAAAATTCTTGTTAACAAACCTAAACGAGATCAAATAGATACAAGCTCAATGCCTGTTGCAGAATACACAACAACTAAATTACAAGATAAGAAATTTGCAAACCTCTTACAAAATAAGGTAAACACTGAGGATGACATCTCGAAAGTTGTTGAATGGGGTATTAAACATGATGTCAGATACAATTTGGAAAATATTCTTCTCCCTGACATGGACAGTACACCAGAGGAAATTGAAGAAAAAAAGAAAAAGAAGGCAGAACTCAAAAAAGCATACGAAGACTATGTGAATTCTGTACCAGAGGAAGAGGAGGAGAAGAGAGGAAAAGAAGATATTTCATTCAAACAATTTGTAAATAGTATTACTGAGGAAGAGGAAGAGGATGTCGAAAGACCAAAGAAACAATTGCCAAAGAATATTGAAATTGTTGAGAGTGATAAGCTCTCCTCAAAACCTCACAAAAAGACCGATCTCCAAAAATTATCCCAAAGACTCTCCACCGTCAATAAGAAACCATCTAGTTATGAAGAATTAGCTCACAAAGAAACAATGGACTCAAGTAAAGAAAAACCAGAAGTGGATCAAAATGAATCTAGTCCAACATTCTCCACAACCATCTTGAATTTAACAGATGAACAATATAGTAATGCCATGTCAAATCCAGTTGAATTTAACAAACAATGGGAATTAAAGGGATACTCACCAGTAATACAAAACAATCATGGTAGAAAAATATTAATCCTCTACCCAATTGGAACCAATACAAAGAAAGTTGTGGAAAAGGTTAAAAATGCCACCAATAAGGACCAAACGAAACCACTTATAGTTGCAGGATCAAAGGGAAGAATACCTCTAAGAGATTTACTAGTTGATGAAAGTACCAAGGATGAGGTAGATTTGGAAAGCTCAAATTTTGATGAGAGAGATTTGGAGAAGAAATTGATAGATGCTAAAAACTACTTTTTAGAATATGGATATGATATTTCAGATCTTAATACCATTCTTAAAGATGATGAAATCATTAAAAAGAAGAAGGAAAAAACTCAACCTAAAAAAATAGAAAAAACTACAGCTTATGATAAACTGCAAGACGAATTGGAAAATGAAGAGAATGAGACACCAATTTCGAATCTTTTGGATGAATACTTGGGGGATGATGACCCAAACCAAATTTTCCAATCGTTGGAAGAAAAGAATTTACTATTATCTGAATATGAAACCAAATCAGAATATGCAATGTTTTCAGAGGATATACACCCATACTTGAAGAAATCTACAAAAGAAAACGAGGATAAGCTTAGAAAGGAAATAGCCAATATGAGTATTGGTTCTATTAGTCTTCCTCCAGAACTTGTTGAGGGTGTATCTGAGATTGTATCTGAATATCCAAAGAATTTGATTCAAAGAACTGCTCAAATTCTAAGTGCTGCCTTTAGATTGAGAACTAATGGCTTGGATAAGAATCCAAAAGTTTTCAGCAGATCTGATGAAGAAAAGAAATTGAATAAGGATGAAAGTCCTGAAGATGAATTATTCAGGGAACAATTGGAAGTTCTCAAACATTTGAGAAGTTACAAGGAAACCTCAAAAAAAAAGAAGAGACCTATTGATATTGAAAAGATGAAAAAGGATAGTGAAGAGGAATTTAATAGAACTTATAATCCTCAAATTATTTATAAGGAGTTGGAATCTGCTGCATATATTGCCCACAGACTTCCTGCCATCTATGGTACATCATATAGAGTATTTTCAGAGGCTGTAATGAGAATGCCTGACTTTGAACCAAAGACAATGCTTGATTTTGGTACTGGACCAGGTACTACCATTTGGGCAGCTCATGAAGCTTTTGGAGGAAGTGTGAAAGAAGTGATGGCTGTTGAACCGTCTACTGCAATGATGGACGTTGCTTCCAGATTATTCGAATATATGAACAACAAACCACACATTACATGGAGACGTTTTTTGAATGAACATTCTAGTAAGCAATATGACCTTGTTGTTGCCTCATTTGTAATGAATGAATTGTCTAACTCTCAAGAAAGAGAAAGAATTGTAAAGGCACTGTGGAAACTAACATCTGGTGTTTTGATAATTATTGAACCAGGTACACCTGTTGGATTTGATTTTATCAGAGAGGCTAGATCAACAGTACTCACACAAAAATACATTAACATTAATGATAAGCCAACAATATTGGCCCCATGCCCTCATGATTCAGTTTGTCCAATGGCCGGCACTCCAAAATGGTGTCACTTTGCACAAAGAGTGGAGCGCGAAGAATTCCAAAAGTTGACCAAGCAAGCTAAAAAACAATATGAAAATGAAAATTACTCATTCATTGCTTTCAAGAGACATGGACTTGATGGATTTAAATATGGAGAGCAAGTAGAAAAAGAAGAAGAAGAAGAAATGAGAAAGAAACAAATAAGAGAGCAACTTCCAGATTCTGTTGTGGAAAAGGAAATTGCACTTAGAAAGGAATTGAGAGGTTATGCAAGAGAATTTTCTCTTCAATCATTTAGATGGCCTCGTATTACTGATACTCCACTCAAGAGAGGAGGTCACGTAATTACTTCAATGTGCTTACCTGAAGGTACTTTATCAAAAGTAATCATTTCTAAAGCTGATGGAAAGCAAGGTTATAAATACTTGAGAAAGACTCTTAAGGGCGATTTGTATCCTTATCCATTAAATCCAAAGAATCTCAAAGCTAGTGCCGAGATGGAAAAGTATTTCAAAGATTTGGAATAAAAATTAAAGGAATTTATGGAAAAACTTGGAAACTAAAAACTGTGAAACTTTGCCAATCTTTCTCTCAGGAGAGGCAAAAGTAGCTCTTGTTACAAGTTTGGAGTAATTGGCGAGACCTTGTCTCTCCTTCTCTAATGTTTGCATTAACTTTTCATCCTCAGTCATTAAAATTATTTGAGATTCGACATCTCTTTCTGTTGATCGTTGTCCAAAATTACTACTTCCAATCATGGTTAGAAATGGTGCATTAATAGTTTTGTTTGGAGAATAGAGCCACAATCCTTTGGCATGGAAAGTCCACTTCTCTCTATTGTATTCGAATAATTTGATGGATCCCAATTTTTGATTTCTCTCAACTGCAGAAAAAAATGATTGCTCCATAGTATCATATGCCATTGGAATATTCTTTGAAATGCCAGTTGCTGTAAAAAATCCATTTGCAGCCGGTGAGGCAGTGAGTATTGAAATGTCTGTACATGGTGTAGTCAATACTCTTTCCATATATTCATCTGTAAAGTTAAAATAGGCGCTAGTGAGAGCTATAGAAGAGTCCTTAGACTTGAATAATTTTCTTCTCTTGTTCTCCTGTTCCTAGATATAAACTACTCAATACAACTCTGTCTTTTGCATGTTTAATTCCCTCCAATAAATCATCATAAAATTGTGATGGTGTTTCGATAACTTGAACATGATCAGGTTCAATTGGAAAACAAGGTGATTGTTTTGCAATCATATTAAATAGATTTTTAATATAGGGATCTTTAAATTGATAACCCTCTCTGATACCATCAGAAGTATGATGTATTGTCATTTTTTTAATAATAGAAAAACAATTATTCTGCAAATAGTCAATCAATAACAATTGTTAACTTTATTTACAAGATAAAAAACCTAGTGTTTGTTGAATTTAGTGCTACTTATTTTACCCATACTCTACCTGGGACACCTTCATCAACAACGTTAGCGATTGGTTCAATACCTAACTCATCCTCAATTCCATACTGTTGCATCTTGGCATTAATTACTCGTATCAAATCATTATAACTCTTCTTCATCTTTTCAATTTCAAATTTGAGTTCTCGTATCGTGTTGTTCTTTTCTTCAATGACATTATCAAGACCTTCAGAGATTTCTTCGGCTGTGTGTTCATCTATGTTACAAGCTTTGAGTATTTCATGAATTTGGGCATCCTTCTTTTCCAAAGTTTCTTGAAGTGCATAAACCTTTGTTTCAAGAACTTGATTCTTGAACAGTGTTTTTTGTTGAACTTCATGAATAGTTTTTTCAAACTTATCGTAAAGATCGTCACGTTCTCTGTGCACTTGCTTATGGCTTTGTTCTAAAATCTCATGTTCCCATTTCAATTTCTTCAATTGATCTTCCATCATGACCAGCCTGCTCTTGGCATTTTTGAGAGATAGCTTGTCCTTTTGGTAGTTGGCCAATTCATTTCTGAGCTTTTTAACTTCTGCCAGAGCCTTAACAAGAGGTTCACTCAATCTCTTATTGTCTTGAGCAATTTCCAACATGAGTTTTTCATTGTCTGCTTCTTCCTGTTTCATCAGTGCAGCTTCATCTTTCAGAGTTTTGATTAATTCCAAGTTATTTCTAGTAATAGTTATATAGTAATCCTTCATTTGTTGAAAGGCAAGTTTGTGTTTTTCCATTAATTGTTTGATGTGAGTATTTTTTCTTTCTTCAATTTCTTCAGTTTCTTTTCTCCCTCTCAATTCTAAATCTTCTCTTAATTTTTTCATTTTCATTTCATATTTCAGTTGGGTCTCTTTAAGTTTTCTTGCAAATGTCTCAGTTTGTTTTGTCAAGTTTTTGTCTTGATTCGTTTTAAGCCCCTTGATTTCTTCTTGGTAAGCTATTTCCATAGAGTGGAGTTCTCTTTTTAATTTTCTCTTATCCGATTTCAATTGAGCTAATTTTTGCCTAAATTCATCAGCTTGGATCTTTAAAGCATTCTCACTTTCAATTTTTAATCTATCAATGGTGATCTTTTGTTCATAGAGAAGATGTCTAACTTTTTGTTTGTACACTTTTAATTCTACCTGATGTCTTTCTTCATTTTCTTCCATCTCCCTCTGCATGTTCCTTACCTCGCCCTTGAGATTTTCCACTTCCTTCTTTGTAATATCCCAGAAGGAATTTATTCTATCCCTTTCCAATTGGTAGTAATTTCTATTTCTCTTTGTCTCCTCCAATTCCGCCTTCAACTCTTCATAATTCTTAGCATCAGCTGGATTAGCAGCGGCTGTTGTGGGTTGGGGAGGTGCTGTGTTATTATTGTTGGGTCTTCGGTTTGAGCTCATTTTTTTTGATGTTTTTTCGTAAATAACACTTGGCGGGAAATATTTATCATCTATTTAATGTTGTTTCCTCCAATTACTTATATCTTGCTCTTCTTATTACTCGTTCCTTACATGAACCGACAATTCTATCATCCAATTAGTTGAAGGGTGATAGAGGATATTACTTTCAACGATAACTTTTCTGTTTGCCTTTCGCAGCAAGGACATTAAAATCAAATAAAAAATTGCAACAAGATGATCGGCTTTCTTCAGAGAAAATTCAAACACTATCAAATTATGAGTGTTAACTACATGTTGGAACCGTGGGAAATTATTTTGATGAGTATGTGTTGTTGTTGATATTGATAATTTAATAACAATTATATTTTAATAATTAATAATCGGACTTGTTAAATAGATTTTATTTACCTCTCCATCATTAGCTTGATTGTTTATTTCGTTTATAGCTTTTCCTCATCACTCTAAATTAATCCCTCTCTAACAGTTCGAAGGAAGACTATGAAGAATATCTTTCTTGAGTTTTAAATTTTGAATCACATTTTATGTAAATTATTAATAAATAGTTCTGTCATATCACATTGCTTGATAATAAGAAATCTGAAACATGATTTGGGTTCAATTTTTGTTGTGTATTTTACAATGAATAATGTGATTGGTTAGTTTCTTAAACAAAATTATCTCAAACCACAAAAACACCATTACCCAAAAGATAATCGATGGAATTGTCAAGGACACTCTCTGTCTTCAACCAGTGTTGCAACGATAATAAATTGGGCCAGTAAAGGTCTATTCTTTCCAAAGAAATCAACCCTTGAACCACCAACAACACACAACAAAAAAACTTCCCAACCAATAACGAACGATCTACACTGACGAGCTTTACTCGCTCATCTATGTTCTTTCTTCTAGTCATTGCCATCATTAAAAACCAACAAAAAACACAACTTCACATCAATGGAGTACTCAGAGCTTTTGAATCCATCTACAAATCTCAACACTAGCCAATATAACATCCTCCTCCGCAGCCTTGATGCATCAAACAACATCAAACCATAACATCTATTTAAACATTAATAGGGGAAATCAACAACAACACCAACACAACAATAGTATGAGATTACCATCACCAGAATCTGCGTACAACACATCTGCTAATGTGACAACGGATGGCATGCATGTGCATGAGGATGTTGATGACACATGCTTAACATCCAACTCACAATTCGAATACATGTCGAAATTCAGGATTGGTGGAGTGAAAAAAACTAAAAAAATCAAAAGAAAGTACGAAATGAAGAATAGAGATTCCAATAGTTCGAATACTAGCGAAAAACCCTTTGAACAAGTTGTTTATACATTCATGGAAAATCAAATGTTAAGCCCAGTAGATGTTCATAAGAATTCATATTTTAATTATTCAAAGGATCAACATGTTTCCATAATTCGAGTCGATGCATCCATGATTGGAAAAAGAGGAAAAAGAAGTGTGGATAGTATTACAGATGATGAGATGATACGTCTCTTGCATCTTACTCAACAGCAAGCATGCAATGTTCTTGGATGTAGTTTATCAACTCTTAAAAGAAAATTTTATCAGATCAAGGAAAAGATTGGAATTGATAAGTGGCCCCACAATTATCTAGATTATAGAAAATATGATTTCTTTGAGAATTTCTATCCTCTCTCCTTAAAATACATATTGAATAATACAGAGAGAGAATAATAACAAGCATGTTTCACTACTTTGTAGGATGTATCAACAACACATATTGCATGTTATAGGTTTCAAGAAGAAGAATTTTTCCACAAACAAGAATTGTTTTTACCATATTTAGGCTCCCTTAATGTAGCACTGAAGCTTATTTGAACGAAATTTTTGCCTCCAAAAATCTACAAAAAAAATGCCCTCAAATAACGATGATGTAAATGTTTTAAGAATTGGAATTAGATTGAAATTATGTGCTCTCGTAATTGAATATACAACAATTTCAAAGAAAGGAAAGAAGGAACTCAGACATCGAAAAATTTACTTGGAAGACTACATTGTACAAAACTATCCGGAATTAGAGGAAGATGAATTGGTTGAACACATCAAGTCTAATGTCCTGATGAAGCACCATAAGAATTTAGCCTCCCACATTCCAGAAAATCAAACTACAAAAATGATCAGAAAACTGGTCGATTTTACTACAAAATCATTTTTACCTCCAGATAATAGGCCTCAATCTATACAAAACCAAAGTAAACCTTCCCCAAATACCAATAATACAACCTCTAAGTACCATCACCAAGGTGATGACGATAACTTTGACGAGGATGAGGAAGACAGTGAAACACAACAGAAAGACTTGAACAAGCTAGATGATGTCACCCTAAGGAGAGTAAAGGCAGAGATGGACAAGAAATTCAACGTTATCAGACCTGGTGATGAGGGATATGAGTATGATAAGGAAGTAGATTTTGAGAATGTTCCAAAACAACAGTCGTCGTGGGATGACTAGATATTTCCAATTTCAAGAACTATTTGAGATACCAATTAATAATACTAATCTAGGTTTGGCACGAGCCAATTTCTAAGCACAACTTTGTAAAATAACTAAAGTCACTGACAAGTCTGTTCGCAACCAAAATAAATACAATTTTGCACATTCAAATTATTTACTATTTGACTTGCTCTTTTTAAGGATTTTAGCTATTTTTTTGGTTCTGAGATAGATATCCTCAATTCTATTTTTCGAAACTTTGAACACTGTATTGGGTGGATAGAGTAATTTTTCACACCAAATCTGGTCATCCTCTTGGATTGTTTTCTCCTTGGAGATGGAGGACTGTAGCTTTTGTTCAATTGTTTTCAATTGGAAGAAACTTGATGGCTTTAAAGAGTGATTCTGATACTCTACAATTAGAGACCTATCCGACTCAATTAATGAAATGATATTCTTTGGTATCGCCTGTCTAAATACAGTGAAAGGCATTATGGACATTAAAAATGTAACTGGTAACAAGCTTGAATCACCAATTGTTGGCAACATTAATATCTTATCCCTTTTCGCTAAAATTCTCATATCTTGAATCATTTGAGACAAAAGTACTGGTGGTGTGCAATGTGAGAATTGTGAGTAATTTCTACAGACTCCACTCTCATAAGTGCCAATACACCACAACAAACTCTTCAAATAATTAAGCGTTAAAAGAGTTTCTTCCTCTGATCGTTTCATGGAGGGTTGTACATCCTTCGATTTAATTAAAATCTTGGTGAAAAACTCCAAATCTAGTCCAATTGTATTCTTCTCAATATGAACGAGAGACTTTTCTGGATATTTTTGCTTCTTTTTCTTGTATCTCAATAATAGGTTTAACAATTTTTGTTCGTGTGACATTGGTTTCAAGTAATCATTTCCAAAACTTATTGATAGAAATACCATATCCAACAGTATGCTATTCAATTTTTCCTTATATTGTTGATTATCAAATAATCCAAACTGATCTCTAACTCTCTTTACCAGAATAATCTTTTCTATTTTCTGATAATCATTTACAAGAATGATATTCTCCTCACATGATGTCAATAAGAGCAATACAAAATCACTATCCTTAGTATAGACAACATGTCTACAATTTGGATTATTTCTTATAGCCTCTAAAATTTTAATTTCACCCTCTCCAGGTACGAAACAATCAGAAAATTCCACCTTAATATCTACTCCCTTTGTGGCATGTGAATAGAACACATCATCTGCCCATTTATAAATCTCCTGGCAAATTTTAAACATGAAAAAAGTTCCTGGACTTGCCATCAAACTGGAAACATTGGCAAATCTACGTTTTCTTTGTTCTTGATTTTTAGCACTTTTCCAAATTCATAATTATGATAGCAAGGAAACTATACTTACAATGGGCAAGGACCATCAAAAACTAGTACAATCTTTGAAAATGGTCTATTCTCCAAATAAATATGATTCAATTGACCAATTACAGAATCCTTAACTTGCTCCACAATTTTCAAAACACTCTTCTCAGCAAACAATGTTGAAGCAGTAGCATCTACAGGAATAACATCTTGCAATTTGTGATAAATTAATGAATTTCCATCAATATAAATAACAGTTTCCATAGTGGCTCCTCCTGCACCATCACCACCACCTTCCAATTGTGGTTGCTTCTTTGATGCAATCATATTCATGGAGGCATCATTCGTTCCGAGAATGAAACTCAACACTGATGTGACTGTACTTCTGGGAAGACCCATTTTTTTCTTCTTTGATTTTATTGAATAATTATTGAACAGTGTATTATTATTTGATGCAATAAAATTGTTTGTATGAATGTTTCTAGAGGAGAGTTAACAAGCTTGTAAGTAGATTCAATTGTATCATTGTATCATTATTTCTTCACCGTTTCAAATTGAAACTCCTGTATATCCACTCACTTAAACTCCATTAAAAAAAAGAAATCCACACTCACACGGCGTACCATACACGTGTCATCCAAGTAGTCGAAGGAGACACTGCTCTGAGTAAACGTACACTATTTTAAAGAAAACAACAACAACAACAGAGAAGAAGGTTGTTGTTAAAGAGAGAATTTTGCTTTTTTTGAATCGGAAAATATGTTACCCTCATCGACTGCTAATGTCGGATTGGATCATAAGAGAGGAAAGAAATGTTGTTCCTGTTTTAATGATCAATTTTCAAAGTCTATTCAACGTTCATTCTATTCCTTTGCAACATCTAAATGGGGTGCTATATTGTTGATTATTATTACATTTATTACTTTAAATACGGCATTGCACTTGTTACAATCTATTTTGGATATTTCCATCACTGATAAGACTACCCTTGTGGTAAGTTTATAATAATGCGAATGAATTTATTCTCAATAATTTTAACATTTCAATTTTTAAATTATTTATTTAAATATTTAATATAGGATGATGAAGCATCACAATTGGGAAATTATTGTAATAGGATGTATAGAGATAATATTATGAAAATTAATTCAGTTTCTAAATTGTGTTATGAACCTATGGATATTGTTTATACTTGGGTCAATGGTTCCGATCCAATACACAAGAATTTAGTGAAACGATTTAATGCTTTGGAAAAGGAGAAGGAAGAAAAATCTAATGTTGACAATACTAAAACAATTGAAAGTGCTGCTACCAAGACGTCTTCCAATACTACTACTACTAGTACTACTGATTCTAGCAAATCCAATCAGAAAACAACCAATAATTACCATTTGAAAGGAGTAGGAAATGCACATGTGAAAACACAAGAAAACAAAACAAAGAAGAGAAGAAGATTACTCTCTGTGAAATCCACAAGCAAGAAGAAACAAGAAACTAATAAGAAATCAATTCCTCAAACCAATAAGAATGCCAAAGTAACCAAAAAGACTAAAGCACCTGTTACAAAGAAAACCAATTCATCAAAAAAGACAACCAAACCACCAGTTACCAAACAACAACATACTAAGGTTGAAAAAAAGGGTGCCACTGGAAAGAAAGCAAAAACTAACAAGGCTTTGACAAAAAAGACCACTAAGAAATCAAAGAAGGAAAATACTCCTAAAGTTAAAAATGACTCAGAAATTATCAACAATGGTACAACAACTAAGAATGCTACCAAAACTGATGATACCAATAGTAGTAACAGATTTAGAGATAATGATGAGTTGAGATACAGTTTACGTAGTTTGGAACGATTTGCTCCATGGGTCAGAAATGTTTATATTGTGACAAGTGGTCAAGTGCCAAGCTGGTTAAACGTAAAGAATCCAAAGGTTAAAATTGTTAAACATGCCGATGTTTACAGAAATCCAATCCATTTACCAGTTTTCAGCTCACCTTCTATTGAATCTCAAATTCATAGAATTCCTGGCCTTTCTAAAAAGTTTATTTACTTGAATGATGATGTCATGTTTGGTAACGATGTGTATCCAGAGGATTTTTATAGTCACTCAACTGGACAAAAAGTATTCCTCAGTTGGGAAGTTCCTCCATGCCATGAAGGATGCCAAGAATCTTGGTTAGGTGATGGTTATTGTGACGTTTCTTGCAATGTTACTCAATGTGATTTTGATGGTGGTGATTGCGTTGGTCCAAATGTGAGATTCTCTTACGGATCTTCAAGCTCTTCATCAAGTTATGGCAACTATGGTGGTAACTATAATTATGGTAGTAATTCTAATAGTTTTTGGTCATCCACTAATACTAAGAATTATTGCTCAGCCTCTTGTTCTGATTCATGGATTGGTGATCGTTTTTGTGATAGACCATGTAACGTTAAAGAATGTGGTTATGATGCTGGAGATTGCGAGTTTAAGGAATTAAAGACAGAATTGGAGCATGTACAATTGGAAAATAGCATTTCAGTTATCTATGTCCGTAATATAGAACCTTCCATTTACTTGGATTTGAGTAAGATATTCAAAGATGCTCAAATTACTAATGGCAATCACGAAAATGAAAAGCTAGTTAGAAGTTCAACAATTTCACAAAAGGAAAAGCTCCTCATATTCACTTTTAATTATCAATCTCTCAAGTCCAATGTTACCAAGTACAGTAACAATACCAATTTCTATGAAGAACATGTCCCGGTTTCTTTGGAAGCTGAGAGAGTTCTTAATGATACCTCCAAAACTGATACATTCCAAAACACTCACTCCACTACTTTTGAACAATTGGGCACTAAATTGACAATTACAAAATCTTTCATCGTAAAGGTTGTTTCAAATCATACATTCAATTACATTGCCAAAAAATTTAACTTATCAAATGAAACAAGCATTTTTGGTATTCATGAATCACAAGAATCAGAGTTAGCAGCTGACAAGAACTACAATAAGGCATTGGTGGTTTCTACCTACTTTTCTAAAACTCAGCTTAATGCTATTGTTGGAAAGAACAATAGCACCAAACCTGCAGAAAAAGCCACCAAGACAACTCCTGAAACTGATTGGTTTAATAGTTGGAACAATATCAATTCTGATACTCAAGAAAATGACAAGTCAGTTACAAATACCAAGAAACAATCTGGATCCAAGTTAGAAACCAAGGCAACAGAAATTGACGATATTTCTGAAAATGTTATCAAAACCAATCCAGTCATTACTGAAAACCAAGCTGTTCGTCCTGCATCTATTGACACCAAAAAAGCTCAAGTTAAATTGGAGGAAAAGAAAACTGAACCAATGAAGAATACTTTGGAAACTGTCACCAAAGAAACCCCAACTAGTACACTCGACACTATACAAGCTAAAAAGGATACTGAAATCAAACCTGTCACTAAAAAGATTGAAGATGATTTGACTAAAAAAGTTGTTGATATCAAGACAGAAACCAAACAAAAAGAAAAGGCAACAGAAATTGATGACATCTCTGAAAATGTTATCAAAACCAATCCAGTCATTGCAACCGAGAAGCAGCAAGTTCCTAAAACACCAGAAAAGTCTCCAACTCAAGAAGCCGACAATTATAATATCGATAATCTCAATAGTGATGAATTGAGATATTTGAAAAAGTTGTTAAAAAAGAAAAACAGAAAGTTATTGGGCATCTCGTCTCCATCAAATATTCGACCATCATACTCTAACAGAATTCCTATTGTTCAATCTCATCCTGAAGAAATTGTTAATTCCCTCCGTTTCAATCTAGCAGAAAAGGAAAAGAATCAAGAAAAATATGAAAATATCAAAAAGAGAATTGAAAGAGAAATCAAGAGTGAAAACTATGATGACAGCAGTAACAGCGTCACCACAGAAAGCTCCACACCTGTTAGAATCGGTAGAAAACTCCTCGATAAGTTTGGAGATAGTTTAATTCATGTGAATAAGTTGTTGAATAGAGAATATGGTAGGGCCTCTCGTAAGGTACCAGCTCACATGCCTCACATGATTGATAGGGACATTATGTTCGAACTTCAAAAGAAATGGGAATATGAATTCAATGTCACATCATCCAATAGATTTAGATCCTCAAGTGATATGCAGTATACATTTACCTATTTCTACTATTTAATGCATGAAGGTATTCACTATAATGTCTCTAGATTTTTGAGGGAACATGTTGATACAAACAATGATAATGTTTTGGATAATTATGAAATTAGAAATTTAGCTAACTTGATGTATCACAAGTACAAGATACCTCTCTCCAAATTAACTGATTTACATACCAATATTACATCTAGTATTAATACAATTAATGATGAAATGAAAAAGGAAAGAGGAGGATTAGAAAAACCAAAAAAGAAAACTAAGAAGGGCAAAAAGAAGACTCCAACACCAGAAATTAGTACATCACCTATTAACACAACTGCAACAACAAACAGTACAAAAAATTCAGAAGATGATGAATTTGGTTCCTATTTCTGGGCCAGTACAAAGAGTAACAAGAAGTGGAAATCTTGGTCCTATTTTGAAGATTTTTCTGAATTTAAGGAGTATCATCAAACAGTAAGAAATATCCTGTATGGCCATCTCAATTATACAAGGCTTGTATTGTCACGATATCAAGCAATGGATGACTCTGCATTCAGAACTAAACCAATTCTTGAAGATTTTGTTAATAGTGGCCTAAGCGATATTGTTAAAACAAAGGCACACAAGAGCGAACAACGTTTTCCATTTACATTGGAAGATTTATCTCAAGTAGGATTCCACATGATTAGAGATGATGAAGATAAAGTTGGAGATCAATTGGACGAATTGAGAAGAAACAGACCTAAATTCATTTGTTTGAATGATGATATGAATCAAACCAAACCAAATGAACAGGTTGTTGAAATGTTACACAACTTTTACAATTGGTACTTCCCAAATAGATCCCAATTTGAATTACAAGACAGTGAAGAAAATCCATTCCTCTATATTGATGAATTGATGGAGCACTACAATAATGTTCGATATAATCGTTATGTTTATGACGCTATTATTGTCGGTGTGATTTGCTTTATTTGTTGCTGTTGTTTAATTGTAAGAAAATTGTTCAAATCAAAGGGTGGAAATAAGAGTGGCAGAAACTTTAAAAATCAAACAAATATGGGTACTAGTTTCACAGATGAAAAGGATCAAACAAGCATTGGTCAACCGATTACAGCAGGTACCTCTAGCTCAGTTGGAATTGGACAAACCTTAACCCACCACAGAACAGTCAATGATAAACCAGAAATTGTTTAAAAATGTACAATTGATTTATTTAATTAAATTTAATTGGAATGAATAACAAGCCAAATAAAATACAAATCACAACAATCAGAGTTACAATGATAATAATTTTCCACTTATCAGAGGTATTATTTAACATGTTGCTCAATCTCTTATTCGTTCTTTCCAATAATCCTTTTGTTTTATCGACATGTTGCTCCATATCCTCCAACTCTCTGTGTTGTTCATCGAGTTCATCACCCATATCTTGAGCGATTTGCCCAACACGTTGAACAGTAGTTGCCATCTTATCCAATTGTTGGTCTTGATTTTTCTTGACTTGATCCTGAACTTGTAATTGTTGGTCGATAAATTTTTGATTATCTTGAATGTATGATTCTTCCAATCTAGAATATTTTGATGAACCTTTTCCTGTTGGTTTTGGTTGTATTGGTTGTTCATCCTCGTCGTTTGTCAGCAAGGTTTCTTTTTTCTGTTGTTGCTGTTTTTGTTTTCTAGTTTTAATTTGTTGTTCTATTTGTCTCATTTGTTGTGATGTTGTCGAAATAAATAATTTACGTTTTCCGATTTCTTCCTTTGAAATGTTTTTAAAACGTTGCGGATTCTTCTCTACAATATCAATTGTTGATTGCAGATCCCCCAAAAATAAATCAACCGATTTAATATTACTTTGTAATTCGGTTTCTATTCCTCTCCATTGTTCTTGACTTGTTGGATCAATATACATCTCCTGTAAAACTTTGATGGAGGCCAGCTTTTCTCTGACCTTGTCTTTCACCAGGTCGAACGGATCAGCAGAGTTCATTTTTTTTAAAATTTATTTTTATTTACATTCAAATGAAATCTTCTATTAGCCAGTAATTGGAAGTCAACGTTAAAATTTTGAAAAAGTAAAATCTCCTCATTTTCTTGTCATGATGGTCGTTCAAATAACATTGAGATTAAATCAATTAGTTAATATTAGTTTTATAAATGTACAATAATTTTAAATGATCCAATTAGAAATGTAAATCATTTTCATTACAAAAATCATCAAACATATTTGCAATGAATAAAAGTCTGTGAGCACTATTAATACTCTTCTCATACAGAACTTGACCATGCTCATCTGACTCAGCCTCAGAGAGAACAATATTCACCTCTCTTCTAGAAAGGTCCAAGTCTGCTTCCAACAATTCTCTTCTGAACTTGGCGAATGAAATGGCACCTGTTTGGCCTTCGTCAGCTCTTTCGAAAATGGCCTTCAATTCTTCATCCAGTTCCATCTTGTTGAGTCCATGAACAACATCGGCCTCATTGACATTAATTTCTTCCATAAACGACTCTACTCCCACAATTGTTTTCAAAACATTTGTCACTTGTTGAGAGAATTGACCAATTTCAATTGTACCATCCTCTGAAATTTCTGATTCTGCCATAACAAAGAGCATGATTGCTTCAGGGAGTTGATAGTTGAAAACTTTTTTGATTTCATCCTTAATGACATCCATAGGAAGATTTTCATATCCGAACGAGCTTAATTGATTATAGATAATATTTAAAAGCTCTTGGTCTGAAATTTGTACAATAGCTTGGAGCATGTCTCCTTCAAAAGCAGAATTTGCACCACCTTCTGGATCTTCATCTACACCCTCCTCTTCGACATCATTGTCTTCGAATTTGTCTTGAGATTTAATGCTCACAGGTTTATCTTGTATGGAAATGCTGGAAATATTTTGGTAGTCGTCTTCGTTTGGTTTAATACTACTAGCGTTCAGAGATTCATCCAAAGTATGTAAATCATTATTATTTGTATGTACAACCTTGTATTCTTGTTCTGGTTCCTCCTCATTAACTTTGGAGGCATTGTTTCCAGCAGTAACCACAGGTGTACTTTCTCCCATTTCCTTAGCCAGCTTCATAAAATAATCATATCCAAATCGATAAATGTTACCAGGTTGAGATCTTAAAACCTCTCTAGTAAAGTCCCGTAAAGTCTCTTGAAAGTTATTGGGCAGAGAGAAATCCTTTTGATATTTGTGACTCATTTTTTTAAAGTTGTTTTTTTAAACTACAAATTTGGCGGGAATGTTCGTACAAACCTACAACTATTAATAACACCGCTCGATTAAATCTGTTTAATTCTTTCAATACCTTTATTTCTTCTTTTTCTGTTTATTTTTCTTACTCGTCGAAGATGGAGCAGAAGACATGTTAGAGGCATTCTCTAGTGATAGTTTTTTCTGTATCTTGACTTGTTCGACAAGTGAAAATACTAATTCTTGATTCTCCTTCTTGATTGATTCATTGAGTAGGAATTGAGAAAGATCTGACGATTCATTATTCTTTGTAAATTCTATCAAGCTTTCTGGAAATGGAGATGGAAAATCCATTCTATTAGTTTTTGTAAGGAAAATAATAGATACCTCTTTCATGAGATAGGATGCAACTTGTTCTCTAGTTGGAAGACAATTGCACCACTTTTTAAATTTGTTATAAATTAACTCTACAACTTTCATATTCTCCAAGGTAATACTGTATAATCTGGCAGTTATTGATAAGAATATCATCCAAGGCATTACAAATGATCTGAAAGCAATATTCAATTTTTGATAAATTTCTTGAGCTATTTCCAAAAGTACATTCTGTATATACTTTAAAGTTTGTGACATTTGCAATATTGTAAATAAACATTCATCCACTGTATCCATTATGGTATTAATTGAATTAAATGTAATCTCAAATCTCTTTTTATCCTTTTCAATATTCATTTCATGATCTAGTTTTGCAATTAAAATTCTCAATTCCTTTCCTGATAATCTTCCCATATTCTTTTTGATAAATTTGTTTAATTTGATGAGTTTTTGTGTATGATTTTCATTTCTATAAGAAATGCCAAATCTCTTTTTCAATAAATCAATAATTTCTCCCTCATACTCATAAAAAGAATAGGATGATTTAAATGTTGTGAATGCATCATGCAAAGTATTTGTTCCATAATAGCTATTTTCATCATCCAAAGCAGAATAAAATTGAGATATTTGTTCTCTCACAGATTTAAACAATTCTTCAAAACCTTCTCCTTCGGAAAAGATTGAAAATTGACAAACTATTGGTACTTGTTCATTCAAAGCAATCACCTTTTCAATTTTACTCAAATCCTTTACTAGTCTTGTTGTCTTTTCAATTGAATTTTCCTCTCCTCCAAAATAATGTCCTCCAGCAATTAATGAAACATTTTGCTTATTGTGTTGAGCTTTGACAAACATTTTTTTAAATTATTAATTATTTATTATTCAATTTATTTAAACAACATCATTACCTAGGTACCAGGCAAGAAAAGCCAAATGTAAAACATTTATTGGAGGATTCTCGCTTCAACAAAAACCAACCATCTATCTGGAAATTGTTTGAACAAAAAAAAGTCAAAAGACTAACCACCACCACCACATTACCACTCATCACCCAACATGCCTCCAAAGAAGAATAACAAGAAAGGTGGTAAATCCAATACTCCTTCTCCTGCTAGTACCACTCCAACAAAGGTTGATTATGATAGTGATGACGAAAATCACGAACTTCAACAAGATGCTTCCACAACAACTCTTCACATTTCAGCCACTGGTAATTTGGTTTCTCACCCACTTTCTATGGACTTGAAATTTGAACACTTTTCTATATCCATTTCTTCACCACAACTCTCTGCCTCAGTTGATCTTATTGATGACACTGAATTTTGTTTGAATAGAGGTGTTAAATACGGTTTAATCGGTTTGAATGGTTCAGGTAAATCCACTCTTCTCAAAGTTTTGGGTAGAAGAATGATTCCTATTCCAAAGCAAATTTCAATTTATCACTTACAAGGTGAAGCTAAACCAACCGATATGAGTGCACTTGACTATGTTTTATCAAGTGTCGATAAGGAACGTAAAAGATTAGAAAAGGAATTGAACGATCCAAAGACAACAACTGAAAGACAAGAACTCATCATGGATAAGTTGGAAGAATTAGATCCAGAATGGACGAAACCTAAGGCTGCTAAACTTTTGCACGGTTTGGGTTTTACTCCTCAAATGCAATTGAAGGCAACTAAGGATTTCTCCGGTGGTTGGAGAATGAGAATCAAGTTGGCCGAAGCTCTTTTCATTGAACCTGATGTTTTGCTTCTCGATGAACCTACAAAGTAAGTGTTTTATGATTTTTGACCTAATTCTTATTTTCATATAATTACAATCTTATTTCCATCCATTAATAATATACAGCCATCTTGATCTTGAAACTTGTGTCTGGCTTGAAATGTACCTCAAAGAATATGAAAACTCTTTAATTATCATTTCCCACTCTCAAGATTTCCTTAACAATGTCTGTACATCAATTATCCATCTCAAAGATCAAAGATTAACTTATTACGGAGGTAATTATGATACCTACTGCAAGACTAGAGAAGAATTAGAAGTCAATCAAATGAAGAGATATCAATCTGAACAAGATGATATCAGTAGAATGAAGGAATATATTGCCAAGTTCGGTCAAACATCCATCAAAATGTCTAGACAAGCCAAATCTAAGGAAAAACAACTTGAAAAGATGATGAGAAGTGGTTTAACTGAAAAGGTTACTGCTGACAAGATTTTCAAATTCACATTCCCAGATGTTCCAAAGTTGCCACCACCAGTTTTGCAATTTAACGAAGTCTCATTCCACTACCCAGCTACTGAAATTATGCCAGAACCTCCATTGTTATTCAGTAAGCTATCTTTGGGTGTTGATATGGATTCCCGTATTGCTCTCGTCGGTCCAGTAAGTAGTCAATAGTATATCCTTAATTGAAATTTTTAACACTCTTTATAGAATGGTGCTGGTAAATCTACATTGATGAAACTCATGGTTAAGCAACTTAAACCTGTCTCTGGAGATATTAATCTTCACTCCCACTTGAAGATTGGTCACTACCACCAACATTTGACTGAAGTATGTTTTTAATAACCTGTCAATAATTTTAACTATTTATTTAGCAATTAGATGAAGACATGACTCCTTTAGAATGGATGTTTAAGGAATTCCCAGACCTTATTGAAAATAACTCTAATGGTACAGAAATGATGAGAGCTGCTATTGGTACTTATGGTATCAGTGGTACACGTCAAACTGCTCCAATTAAATGTCTCTCAGATGGTTTGAAATCAAGATTGATTTTTGCTTGGTTAGCTCTTAAGAAGCCATTTATTTTGTTCCTTGACGAACCTACTAAGTAAGTATATTAGATTGAATTTAATTTCTAATTTATCTTTTTACAGCCATCTTGATATTGAAACAATTGACTCTCTTGCTGAAGCTATCAACTGCTACTCTGGCGGTGTTGTTTTAGTTTCTCACGATTTTAGATTGATTGATAAGATAGAAAATAAGCAAATCTGGCAAGTTGAAAAGGGTACTGTCAAGATTTATAAGGATAACATTGATGCTTACAAGAAGAAGCTCATTAAGGAAATTAGAGAAGCTTCTAAATAAATTTTAAATCCAGTTTTTTCTCATAAGAAAACTTTACAATGCATTCTTTTTGTAAACAAACCAACCTCTATTGCACATAATTAAAAAAGCAAGTCACCACCTGTGTTGGAGATCTCTCTATCTTTTCATGAAGAAACATCTTTGTGCCTCAACAAGAATCCTTTTGTTGGACCATCACAAACATCAACCAAGCAGAAGTTGGCACCGCAACAACAACGCAAAACAACCCGTTAAAACCTATTCAAAATATTTGCTGTTCAAAAAAAATATTAACACAACACCCAAACAACAACAACAAAACAATATGAACGCTTTAAAGGAAGGTTGGTTCTCAGAACTCTCCACTATGTGGCCAGGAGAATGTTTCAGCTTGAAGGTCAAGCAAGTTTTGCACGAAGAAAAGTCCAAGTTCCAAGATATTTTGGTCTTTGACTCTGAAAATTACGGAAGAGTTTTGGTTTTGGATGGTGTCATCCAACAAACTGAAAGAGATGAATGTGCTTATCAAGAAATGATGGCTCACATCCCATTGGCTGCTCTCAAGACTGACCCAAAGAAGGTTTGTGTTATTGGTGGTGGTGACGGTGGTGTCGTTAGAGAAATTTTGAAGCATCCATCTGTTGAAGAAGTCCACTTGTGTGAAATTGATGAAGGTGTCGTTAATGCTTCCAAGAAGTTCCTCCCACACATGAATATGTCTTTCGAAAGTCCAAAGCTCAAGCTCCACATTTATGATGGTGCTGTCTTCTTGAAGGAACACAAGAATTGCTTTGATGTTGTCATTGTTGACTCTTCTGATCCAGTTGGTCCTGCTTCATCATTGTTCGGACCTGAATTCTACAAGTCCTGCAAGGAAGCTTTGAACGAAAATGGTATTTTGTGTACTCAAGCTGAATCCATGTGGTTGCACTTGGACATTATTGCTGGTATGAAGGATTTCATTGTTGATATTTTCCCAAATGTCTCCTACTCTACTATTTCCATTCCAACTTATCCATCTGGTGCTATTGGTTTCTTCATTTGTTCTAAGGATGAATCCAATGACGTCAAGGTTGCTAAGAGAACTGAATGGTTCGAATCTGCTAAGGATACCCTCCAATACTATAACCCAGGTCTCCATGCTTCAAGCTTTGTTCTTCCATTGTTCGCTTCTAGAAGATTGGGTCTCAAACAATAAATTTTGAACTAACTTTTTTTCACATTCTATTCCTACTTTTTTCATCATTTAAATTTCAATAAGTAATGCAATGAACCTTTAAATTCAACAATATTACAATTATCTCTCTTCCTTTGATAACAAGTTGCGAATTTCTTAATAAAAGCTTGATGCAATTAGAAAGAAGCAATCAAGTTTTAAAAATAACTCACAAACAAAAAAAATGAAAAGGTTAAGCCTTGTAAATAATATCAGAGGAATTTTCAAATCCGCTTCCTCTCCTAGTGTAAATTCCATCCTTCCTATTATTATTAACAATAATAATAATAATAGATTTTTGAATATTGTACATCAACAACTATCTTTGAATACTAAACAATTTGTTAATAATAATGCATTATTTATGAATACAACAACAAGTACTGGTCAACAAATGATGTATCATACTACTGCTGTTCCTAAGAGTGCCAATGAAGGAGAAGATGAGGCAGCTTACTTGGATCGTGTTGCTCAAGAACTTGATATTAAATGGTCCAATTATTTCAAAGCTAGAACAACATCTTCTAAAAAAGAAAAGGCTCTCCGAACAAGCAAGACCATTCTTGTAGCCAAGGAAGAGGAACTCGGAATTGACCAAATTACTAAACCTGTAAATTATGAAATTCCAGAAGAATTTACACACTATAGACTTATTCGTGTCAGTGATGGTACAATGATTGCCGATAAAATTGATAGAGAATCAGCAGAAGAAATTGCACTCAATGAAGGATTAGATTTAATCCTAGTTGTAGATTCTGTTAGCCCACCAGTTGTTAAATTGGGTGATTATGTTGTATTTTTAAAACATGCAATTATCAAGGACAAGTTGAGCCAGTTGAAGGATTTAGAAAAGGAATTGGAAGAGAAGAAGACTAAGGAAATTAGATTTTCTGCTAATATTGATACTCATGATTTGGATGTCAAGATGAAGAAAATGATCAAGTTTTTGGTGACAGGAAAAAAGGTAAAGATTTTGTGTTTCCGTGTTGAAAATGAAGAACAAGCTTTCCAAATGTTAAAAGACTTTGTTGGTAAAGCTAAGGAAAAACTTGCTAATGAATTCCCTGGTATGGATTTAAAGAAAGCCCTTGAAGAAGATAAACCATTCAAGCAAAAGAATGAATACATGCTTACTATCAAGATGAAGGACGACTTTTTGGCAAAAGCAAAGAAGGCCAACAAACAATAAAAAAGGTTTACAAAGGTTATTTATTAATTTTCAGGAAATTTCAGAAATATAATTTATTCTAAATTATTTTTACTTAGCACGAGGAAGAGTAACAGATACTACCTCAGTCCAGTGACGACAGAAATCTTCACAACACATCCAAAATATGCCATCATTAGCACTCTTAACATCAAGTTTTTTCAAGAGTGATTCATTCCATGATGAATCATTGTCAGAGTATTTACCTTTCCATTCCATGCAAGCATATGCCTTCTCAGTTAATTGCTCATTTGAGCTGTAAGCGAAACCCCATGGGTTGAATAACTTTACAAGCTTGTGAACAACCTTATTATCATCTTCTACTTCAACAACTTGTTGGACAATATAAGCATGACAATCATTTTCAGTAATTTCATTGTAGCCCTTAGTATTTGAAACAAGAAGGAGATTTCCATTGTTGAATTCTGAAACGACTCTTGACCAAACAGATGAAACGTCGCAACTACTTCCTAACTTGGTTTCAAAGCTAATCTTCGTTCCAAACAATGATTGGAGAGCATCTTGGGGTCTACCACCATGGCAATACATATGATAACCTCCCAAGTGTTTTGCGTAAGATTTTTCTAACAATTGCACCCAGAATTCATTTGGATTTCCAGAGATGGCACCAATAGGCTTACCCAAATATTCAATAGGAATGCTATCATCAATTGAAACAAACTTTTGGTGACCATTAGAATTGTAGAGCTTCATGGTATGTCTTCCCGTAACAAAATCAGTTTCAACAAAACTATTCTTGATAATTTCTGGTCTCTTTGATGAAATGGCATAGAGTGCAGAGATAAAATAGGCATTGTTGATAAGACCCTTTCTGATATTCTTTACTTCAATACCAGCGGCAGAATCAACCAAGATTGGCTTATCACTGAATTGACAAGGCCTTAACCAATAGGCAACACTGACCTTGAGGGAATCAACAGTAAAGTCAAAATCATTGTCCGAATACATCTTTGAAACTCCACATCTTGTAGTTCTTTCAAGGACAACCTTTGGGGCGTCATACTTTTTATGGATACTAGTATAATAATATCTTAAAAGAACCAAGTATTGTACTAATTTGCCATACTTTTGGAAGTATTCAATAAGAGTCTTGACTGATGAATCAAATTTTGGATCAGAAGGTAGCTTTCTACACTCCTCAATGAGTTGTTCAACATTCATAGACAAAAATTTTGGAATATTAGGGTTATCAGTCCAGTTGTTGAACGCAATCTTTTCTCTTTCGAGCATGACAATTGTTCTAGTCAACCAACCTATATTCTTTTCAAATTCAGAATCGATTTGATTGGCCAAAGTCATAAACTTGTGAGTATTATCTCCAGTTGCCAATTCAAGAGTCTTCATGAGATTGGCTTGATACTTCTCCAAAGTTTGTAAAGTTGAAGAATAGAGAGGAGAAACTCCCATCAAGTGAGAAAAGTTTGATTTAAAGTTGGTAATTGTAACTTCAATTACCCATTTTCTTTCACTATTTTCAACGGAGCACTTGTTGGTTTGGTTGGTGATAGCCTTATTATTGCAAATGTTTGTCTCATCTGTAATGCACTTGGAAGAATTGTTTGTTTCACTAACATTCTTATTAACTGTGGAGTTGTTGATCACATTAGTGTTGTTAATAACATTATTGGTAACAGTGTTGGTTGTGTTAGTGACATGAGTAATATTGTTTGTAACATTTGAAGTAACATTATTAATAACATTGACCTTTTCAACTGTATTAGTAATGTTACATTTCTTGTTATTGATACATTCTACAGTTGAGTTATTATTTTGTTCAATAGACTTGTTAACTGTCTGGTTATTGACAACATTGTTTGTAACATTATTGGTAATATTCTTTTCAATAATAGTATTATTAATAATGTTATTGGTGGTATTGTTCACAATGGTCTTGTTAATTTCTTGGTTATTGGTTACAGTTGTAGTGTTTGATACCGTCTTAGTGGCACTTTGTGGTCTTGTAATTGAGGCAGTTTGAGTTGTGGTGGTTGTGGAGACAGGTGCCTTGTTATTAACAATACTTGTATTGGTTTCCACTGTTTTGGTTGCTGTAATTGAAGTTGGTTGGTTATTGTTAACTGTACTTTCAAGTTTGACGGATTTGGTTGTGTTGGATGTTTGATTAGAGGTATTATTGACAACATTGTTATTAATAATGGTAGTATTACTGTTTGTTGTAGTGTTATTGACAATAGTTTTTGTAACAGTGTTACTAGTTGAATTGGTGGTGGTTTGAGGGGAAGGGCTTGCTGGTCTTCTTGGAGTTGTGGTGGTGTTTTGGAGTGTATTGTTTTCAACCTTTGTATTGTTAGTAACTGTTTTAACACAATTTGATTCATTCTTTACAATAGTATTATTTTCGACATTCTTTGTGACATTATTTGTAACATTGTTAGTCACAGAGTTTTGAACAACGTTTTGTTCTGTCCTTGTTACATTAGCAGAGCTATTGACTCTTGGACTGACAGGTCTTCTTGGAGTTGTGGTGGTTGCTTGAAGGGTTGAAGTATTGGTGTTGTTTTCAATGGTCTTTACGTTTGTGCAGTCATTGTTAATAACAGTCTTATTTTCAACGACCTTTGTGTTACTAATCACTGTATTTGTGGTATTAGTAATGTTTGTTACTGTATTAGTAACAACATTTTGGGTTACTGTTGTTGAGACATTGTTAACTACATTTGAGCAATTATTGACTACCTTAGTTGAATCATTATCAACAACCTTACATGAATTATTTTCAACAACTGAGGAGCAATTAGTTTCCACAATTGGTCTTGGGCTAATAGGTTTTGGTTGAGTATTTGTTCTAACCAAAGTCTTGGTATTTTGAGATGTTGTACTGGTATTATTATTGACAACATTGGTATTGTTGACAATGTTTGTGTTTTTGACAACATTTGTTGTAGTATTATTGGTGACTGTATTGGTCACATTATTTACAACATTAGAAGAATTATTAACAACGTTAGAGCACGTGTTTTCAACAACCTTATTGCATGAAGGACTTGGAGGTCTTGGACTAATTGGTCTTGGTTGAGTATTTGTTCTAACCAAAGTCTTGGTGGTTTCAGTACTAGTGGTTGTGTTGTTATTGACAACATTGTTGGTTGTGTTATTAACAACATTCGTTGTCTGATTATTATTAACTACAGCCTTATTTTCAACAACTTGATTTACAGCTTTAACAGTGTTAGTAGCAGTAGTGGTATTACTCAACCTTGGACTGACTGGTCTTCTTGGAGTTGTTGTGGTTGGTTGAAGAGTATTGGTATCAATTGTTTTTACATTGGTCGAATTATTATTGATAACAGTGTTATTTTCAACAACCTTAGTGGTATTGGTAACAGTATTATTAACCACGTTGGATGCATTATTGTTAACAATAGTGGAATTGTTTTCGACAACCTTCTTTCCTGCAGGACTTGTAGGTCTTGGGCTGATTGGTTTTGGTTGTGTATTTGTTCTGACTAATGTTTTGGTGTTTTCTGTGGTTGTTGTATTGTTTGTGACATTAACTGTATTATTAACAACAGTATTGGTGGTATTTGAGTTAACAACATTTGTTGTTTGATTATTGACAACATTTGTAGTTGCATTGGTAATTGTTTTTGTTGCTGATTGAGGTCTAGTTACGGTTTTTTGAGTACTTGTAGTGGTAGTAACAGGAACACTGTTATTCACAATAGTAGTGTTCTTTTCAACAGTCTTACTAGTGGTGACCTTACTAGTTTGATCTACGGTTGGGACTGTGACAGAAGCCTTTGTTGTTTCGCTAACATTGGTGGTAACATTTTTCTTATTATTTTCAGAAGTTTCTACTGTTTGGATATTATGATTCTTTTGAATATTAACTGTAGTGTCGTTAACAGTGACAGAGTTATTAACGGTTTTTGAGATATTGTTGGTTGTGACATTATTGATAACTTGATTGTTAACAGTGTTTGTTGTAGTATTTTGATTGTTAACGACAGACTTCTTTTCCACTGTTTTTACAACTTGCTTATTAGTGTTGGCAACATTGTTAATCTTATTAGTTTGATTTGTAACATTGTTATTAATGGTTGTAGTGTTATTTGTAATTTCAGTATTGACAATATTGGTCTTATTAATGGTAGTATTGTTGGTTATAACGTTATTGGTATTTGTAACCTCATTATTGATTTGAGTGGTTGCAATTGGAAGATAGGTTGGTTGAATAAGGGCTTCCACATTCAAGTTATCAAAATTGAACAATGGAGGAGGAACAAAGTCACTGTGACTATCAGTCGACTCAGTTGTTGTAAAGAATGGCAAAGTATCTAATGATCTTGGTTGTTCATAGTTTGTATTAATCGTACCATAGTTTTGTTCCATCGTATTATATTGGCCATACATATTGTATTGTTGATACATTGGCTGTTGATGGTAAGTAGTAGTTGTAGTTTGCACAACAACAACTTGTTGAGGATTATAGGCTTGTTGTTGCTGAGCCATCATCATTTGTTGGTGATGTTGTTGCTCGTGATAGTATTGTTGTTGGGAATACATTTTTTGAGAGCTTGCGAAGGAGATCTATTAAGAGCGTGAGGCAAATTCAATCCTTTGGAAAGAGAACACAACACTATTATTTTTTTTGTAGTTGTTTGGTTTGACCTTAAACTTTTGAGTTATTATATTGAGAACAACAGCAACCGACTACAGAAAGTTCATCCCTTCAGAAGCATCAGAGATGACCTTGCGATGGAGATAGTCTTGTAGAAAACATCAGTACCAATATATGTTTATTGACGGAATCTTGGGAATTGAGGTATTAATACAATAATCCATGTTTACAATAACTATTCTTCATCGATGGTAGTGTCTTTTGATGGATCTTGGTTAGTGTTGTTAATAAGGCTCCCTTTGGCAAGTTGTGGTTGTAAACCACGTTTTTTGTGGTGTGGTTTGGAGTGGTCTTGTTCCACTTCTTTTACTTCCAAAGTAGTTGTTGTGAGCGAAACAAATTCTTCTACAGATGTAGAGCCATCTTGTCTCTGTTGCTCTAGAGTCTCCATGGACCTGATATATTGCTCATCATCCACCCCAACCTGTGGAGGAACAAAATATTTGTCACTCAAGCCTCTCATATCTTTCTTCAATTGCTTCCTCTCTGCTTTAACATCATAATCCAAAGCAGCAGCAGCAGTATGAATATTTGATTGAGTGTTGCCTTCTTGATCTGCATTACTCTGTGTGGTTGAGTAATTTGTGGATTGGGTTTTAGGAAACGAGTTGTTAAACAACCTGGACGAAGAAATAAACTTTCGTACAGTAATTGTTCTTTTAAACATTTTTTATAATTGCAATTAATCACAAATGGAAAATTTCTCTATTGGATCAAACTGTGTAAAGCTTGTTTCTTGTTTTCCGTTATTAATACACTACTAATTCTGTGACGGTTTCACAATAGCCAAAAATTTAGCGGCAACCTGTGACATAATATTTTTAAATTTAAAATAATAAAAAATGCTCAACCCACATACATCGTCGACACTTCTCTCCTCCTCGGGAGCAGCATCACTAAGAGGAGCAAATCAAAAATCATCGTTAATGCTTTCAAAGGGTGGTATGTTATTGTGAGAGTGTAAAATTATTATTCACCACGATATTTTTTATCGGATCATGATTATCATCATTTTGGATCCTAAATATTATTTAATGTGGAAAATAGGAATCACGAAAAAAGAACATCATCAACCAATACAACAACGTATAAATTTGATACAAATTAAAAAAGCAATAGATAAACATTTAGATGATAGAAAGGGCTTGTATTGGAATACATTTATTAAATATTTACAAGCTAAATTATCAAAAACTGAATGGGACCATTTCATTAAAATTACTTTTGGATATGAATTTATTGCACTCCATAATTACTTTATTAAGAGCTTACTGTGCAATGCCAAGATTTCGACATTCCATCATTTGAATGGAACTAGCTCAACAGATGGAGCTAAACGTAAAAATAGAGGAATTAATAATATGATGATGCTAATGGAAAAGGAATTACTACACTTGTCGAGCCAAAATTTGATATTTGATAATTTATGTTTACACACTTCAACATCTTATAACCCTTCCAAATCTGTAAATTTATCTAATGAAAAACACTATACAAAAGATTTATTCGAAAGTAAAATGAATAAGATTGCGAATGATTTGGGCGTAATGAATGTTGATGGTGAAAGTATCAACTTGTTATATTATGCCACAGAGTACTATTTGAAAAATTTAATAACAAAATGTCTGCAACAAAAAAAGCAAAAATATGAAAATTACAAAAAACCTCAGATAGGATCCTATTTAGTGAAAGATGGAAAATATACACACAGTTATAGACACTATGAACTGCCTCTGCCAGAAGAAGAGGAAGAAGAAGAGTTCAGCACCAATGCCATCCATGAAATTGATAAGCATGTCATTACCCCTAGAGATTTCTCATTGACAATACAAGCCAGTCCAAACTTGATAGACGACATCAAACTAAGGGAAAAAGCTATCAATATGGATTGGGATTTGTATTATTAACATTGATTGATATTAATAAAAAGATTATTTGAGTTTTCTTCGAAACAACAAAAGAGTATTGCAATACCTTATTTTTTAAGAGAATTGTTTGTTGGTGTTGTACAAATGTTTATTATCATATAAGTTACCAATGCCCACCATTCATCATGTCAAATGTTACAAAAAATGTCTCAACCATCTCCACACTCATCATCTGCCAATCTTTTTCCTTCCTCTTCATCAATGAACATCTCATCATCAAACAATAATAATTTAACATCTCTCTCAAGTACCAGTAGCATTCATTACAATCTAATTTCCGGAAAACACTCCATTAAAACACTATGTAAATATCACTTTGACTTGTATTGTATTAGGAGGTGTATGCTAGGGGACAATACCATTCCATATCACAGATTAAAATCTGATGATTTAATGCTCATAGAAAATATGAGCGTTCACTCACTGAGTAGTGAAATTCTAAGTGAAAAATATGAAAAAATCAACAAGAAACAAGAAGACACACAACTCAGTGATTCCTCTTCTCAAAATCAGCAGATGCATTACCATGAATTTGGAGAGAAATTGGATTGTGATGAAAATATTACAGATAATCATCAAAATGATAGGTTGAAAGATTCAAATCCATCCATCATGATTAAACTGAATGATTTGGAAATTGGATCCTCTCCAATTTTGTTAACTTTAGAAGCTCCACATTTGGGAAATAATTTATATACAGGTATGTCTATCTAATTCAACATTCACATGTTAATACTTTGAATAATAATTAGGAGATCAATTAATAGATTTTGAACATGTTAAATTATCAATGGAACAACGTGTATTGGCCTGCATTGAGTATGGGTATTTGGATGAATTGGTTCGATTACTGGATTCAATTAAAAACAATACTTATCCAATTTCACCTAGAGTGGCTAGTGGTGGCTCTTCGTCACCATCTGGTGGTAATTCTACCAGTAGCAATTCAACATCCCTATTTGTTCCGTCAAATACTTCATTTTCTAGTGGTGGAGGAGGTGGCATACTATTTGATATTAATCAAATATTTAGAGACAAGACAAAGAATGATAGATCACTATTACATATTGCTTCAAGATTTGGTCATACTCATATTATTGAATATTTAATTGACAAGTATGGAGCTAATCCTAATATTGTTGACAAATCGGATAGTACTCCAATTTTCTTAGCAAGTGCTCATGGACACACTGATGCCTGTCATGTTCTGGCATCAAAAGGAGCTCAAGTTAATATTCGTGATGCTTATGAAAATTTTCCATTAGGTATAGCCTTGTCGGGAGGGTTTTTTGAAACAGCAGATGCTCTTATTCTGTTTGGAGCTGATGTCAATTTTAAGGGAAAGAGAGGAAATACCATTTTACACGATGCATGTGAATCGAACGATTGGCCTCGAGTTCAATTCATTCTTAAACAGCCAAATATTAACATTGCAACAAAGAACCGATTCGAGGAAAATTGTCTATTCTGCTCACTTCCATTCCCTTCATTGTTGTTCAAATTGTGTGATTGGTTCTGTAAAAATTATGCATTGGATGAGTTTCAGAGATGGATTCGATCTGATGATCAACTAGGCAAAACTCTCCTTCATATATGTGCTCAACAGGGTTATTTCATTTCGTTTTGCATTTTAATTCAATTCATACCATTAGATAGAATTCAGGCCTTTTTAAATTTCAAAGATAGAGTTAAGGGAAATACTGTTCTTCACTATACAGTCAACTTGGTTGGTAATTCCATCTCCAATGTTGTCAACTCAAATATTATTACACCAAATAGTGGAAGTGAACCAATTGATTCTGCAACTATTATTTCAACGCCAACTGTCAATAATAATTTCTCCTTCCAAAACAGTAATGAAAATGATTCAACAGGCAGTGCAGATAATAACAGCAATAGTAGCAGTGATTCTCCATCGTATTATGGAGATAATAGCAGTAATATTACTAATACACCAGTACACATTCCATTCTCTGCTTCAAAATGCTACCTGTACAATCATGATATTCCCAATGAGGCATTCTTTTGGGTTTTGATATCAAGTAATGAAATGTCTATTGATGAACAAAATAATGATGGTGATACGGGGCTTCATCTCTCATTGAAATTGAATAATCCATCAACTTCCAATCTCTTGATTACTATTGGAGGTGCCAATGTAAAAATTCAAAACAAGCAACACAAATCATGCAAGAAAGTTGCAAAAGAAATGGGAATTATCATTAATGATGATACCAAGGATTCTAATCGATTTGCTGGACTATTCAAGAAGATTACAAAAAATAGAGGAGAAAGCGGTCAAAGTAGTGGATCTGCCACTCCACACAGACAGACTTCATCTATGGATGATTTCAGTGCTGTTCTAAATGGTTCAACAGCTGGTTCCTCAGCAAGTAATAACCTGAATGGAGGAAGTAATGTTGTGAGTGGAACAATACCAACCTCAACACAATCTCAACACTTGGTAACCATTAATAATCTTACAGTGTTGCCTAGAGAACAATTGATTGCTTGGACTAATCAGTTGGGTTATAATTTAGGTGTTATTGATACTTGCTACATGAAATTATTCGATACAATTAATAACTTGACCAAATCAATTTTCAGAATGGCAAAAGCCAACAAGAATGTGTCTCTAGTGGAGTGGAATATTGGGATTTATATTTTGGAAGATGCCATTGAATCATTACAAGAATCCTTTGAAGCAGAAAGACGACTCTTTATTGAATGCTTACTTAAAAACGACTTGTTGGAAGAACATTTCAAGGAGCATGAAAAATTCATTGAAATTATTTATGAATTGCATGATGAATTCAAACAACATGGTTCTGAATTTATTCTAGAAGAATTTCTTTTATACCTCCTAGCTCACATCAATGAACACTACCTTACAACAGATAGAACTTTAGCAATGCATGTCAAGGCTTTCAGAATTGCTCCATTGCCAGAAGAAAACGAATTAATGTTAGAGTTTCTCTAGAGATTGAGATGAAAATTATTTTAACCATTTCTAAATGGTAACCAAAAATTATTGGTTCTAATTTTTTTCATTCTAAATTTAATTATATTAAATATTCAAAAAAAATGCTAAAATTACACAACTTGTCTAAAAGTCGTTTTATCGGAGAACAGCTTGGATGTACGATTATGAATAATAGAAGTTTTTCAATAGGACAAAAATTAATGGCAAAAAAGAAAAAATCAAGTAGCTTGAAAAAGAGACGATCCATAGAAGATATATTTTCTATGGATCCATTTCAAATAATTCAACAACAAGGAATAAGAGATGGACCTAGTGAGGATATGATGTATTTTGAACATCCAATTTTAGGAATGGCTCCCGAAATGCTAAAACAAGCTTTTGTCTATGAACAAGAACATCAAAACCATGACTCGGTTGCTATTAATTGGCATGAGGAAAACGATCATTTTGAATTAGTTGTAACTTGTCCAGGTTTATCAAAAAAGAGAGCTCAAGTTTCAATAGATGAAAATTGCCTGGTTGTAAAGGGTAAACTCAAACCTTTGAGTGGCATGATGGAGTCTGTGACATTTCACAGACGAGTTCCATTACCAGAAGGTGCTAAAATTGAGGCTAAACCTCACATAACAGATCTCAATGTAGAACGTTCTGAATATGATGGAGCAGAAGGTATTTGTATCATGATTAGAAAACAAGAAAGTGAATCCACTAATGACCAAGAAAATTTCGAATCATCCTTTGGTGAGGATCAGGAATTCACTGAAGAAACAACTAGAAACAGTTCAGGTTTGAAAAAATCGAAAAAGAAAAAGTCTAAATCCAAAAAGAAAACATTCGACGATGATTACATAATAGATGCACAATTTATTGAAAAATGTGCCTAATAAAACTTTTCAAAGTCAACTTCATCAAAAAAAATGAAAAGAGGAAGAGAGGAAGTTAAATCCCAACTGTTGAAAAAGGGAAACAATTCTTCATCATCGAAACAACATAACAAAGATAAGAAGAAAAAATCATCAACACAAATTAAACAACAAGAAAAACCACATAAATTGGAACCTAAAACAAAAAAGAAAAAGCATACTTCGGAGGAAAAGAATGAAAGGGATGAACAAATAACATCATCTTTTGTACTTGAAAAAGATATCGACTTAGTTGCTACTGAGGATGTAAACGACTCGGAAAAGAGATTAGGAAAGAAGGAATTGCATAAACTTGCTACTGTTAAAAGAATTATTGACACAATTTATGGCAGTGATGATACACAATTAGTAATTTTTATTTTCAACTATTTAAAATATTGTGGAAAAGAAGAGAAGGGAATTGTCTCATGTTCTATGAAAGAAATGACAACAAAACTTAAACAAATTCTACCTAGATTACATTATTTATTAAGCAAAACATTTGTTGAGCAACATTCCAAAGAGCTCAATATTACTGAAATTCAAGATGACACCATTGTTTGCAAAAAAATCGCACCATTCTTTTCCAAAAAGGATAATACAAGCCAAGAGTTTAAGGATCGATTGTTTGGACAGATTTGCTCTTCATTTGTGGGAATTTTCAATGTAAATAGTGGTGATGCATGTTTTAATATTGGCAATGTCTACTCTAATACTAATTATTTTGGTCTCGACCGTTCTAAATTTGTGGAATATATTTCTGGTTTGTTGGATAATAATGAATTATATTTGAAAAAGAAAACAAAGAATGGATTCTCAGTTTGGAATACAGACATTAAACAAAAATTATCAGCAATTCCAGAAAAGAAACATCTGGTTGGAACATCTCTAACTCATTTGGACTATTCTGACAAGCTGATAATTGTCTCTAGATTGAGCAAATTGGAAAAGAGAATTTGGAACTCATTCATGGATACAGCAGATCAATCTTCAATTTTTGTTGTTGATACAGAATGGAATTTCAATGATGAAAATGATCACGGTATCAGACTCTTACAAATATCGACATTGGATGTATGTCTTGTGTTACTAATTGATTTTAAACAGCCCATTCCTAAATTCCTTCTCGATTTCTTTCGAAGTCCAAAAATTTTGAAAATTGGTTATTCATTGAGTGGTGACATTAAAAAGGTCAATAATTGGTTGCAACATCACAAGCATGAACAATTAGTTGATTCAAACCTGCAAACCGACCTGAATGTGAACGAACATGGATGGGTTGAAGGTGATCCTCTAGTATTAGGTCTACAAAAACTATTCTCCTTCTGTGCACCAAAGATTTATCACAAATTTGAAAATAATTTAAAGTACAATGATTTGATTTGGAATCCAAAAGATATGAGGCCCTCAACATCCAAAGGAAACATAAGAATTGAATATGCTGCCCTTGATGTACTGGCAGGTTATTACTTTTTCAAACATATCTCAAATCCAGCAAGTAATCTTTTCAGAATCAAGATGCAAATTCCAAACTTTGAACAACAAATTGAGGAGAGATCTAAACGAGTGAAGGAAAATCTGATGGAATTTTTCGATTCAGGTCATCATCACTATGAGGATCACATTTCCAACAAGTACAACATTCCAATAAAGTTCAATACTCAATAGTTTTCTTGGAAGCAACAATAATGTTTTACCCGCCAAAATTTATTCAAAAAATTAGTTTTTAAAAAAATGATAAACAACTCTTTGACAATACCTGTTCGTTCTAGGCGGAGATCACACAAGAAGAAGTTGATTCTTGAAGAACAAGACTTATCGGAGGCAAGAAAGGACTTTTTAAAACATGATAAATATCAGAAAATTATAGATTCATCAATTCATAATGTGGAAGAGTTTATCAATAGAAAGGCAAGTGCTGAAGAAAATACCCACACTGAAGAGTTAATTATTGAAGAGTTACAGGATATTGCAGAAAGATTTGATAAAGGCTTGAGTAAATGTATTTCACCTGTAATCATTTTGAAAACAACAACAAGTAGGTTAAATGTCACATTTCGAATGTTAATTGTTTCGAAATAATAGACAAATTAATGGAATCATTTTTCATTAGAGATTCATATGTGGAATATGATGACGAATATGATGAATACGAGGACTATGAAGATTATGAGGAAGAAGCTCCAAAAAAAGGACAAAAATTGGACGGATTTCATGTTTGCATTTTCAGATCAGAGACAATGTTTCCAACCTTAAAAGCTCTATTGACACTAATTGCACAAAAGTATACAAACAAAGTATTTGGATTACCCGACGCCCTTAAAGAAATGACATATTCTTCACCTGGTGGAAAGAAGGCAATCGTATTTGTTTTCGAGAATACTCACAATGTACCTCAAATTGGAAAATGGTTAGAGTTGTGTTCATCATATTCTTCAAGATTTCCAATCATTAATATCTTGAGAGTGGATGAGAAGGGAGTTGATATTTTGGAAGGGATGAATGTTGATGTAAGTTAAACTATTTTTAATTGAACAAACTAATATTGTACAACAGTTGAGCAGATTTCAAATCAAAACGTTCAAAACTCAATCATTAGCAAAGCCACTATTTTTGAAATGTACCAATGATCTCTTTATTCAGAAAAATTTCAATGTTAATTTAAGACCTAGCTATGAAGTTTTGAAATTTTTAATGAACGATTTTACATCCCTCAAACATTTTTCCAACTCTCTCAAGGTAAGTTTCAATGTGATTACTGAAATTATTGAAATGGAATAGCATTTGTATACTAGACATTTCCACTATTGCCCACTCTCTATTTTTACTAGAGCTTTTTTCACATTACCAGACGAAAAATGTTTACAAATTCTCTTTTCTAAAGAGTTATTGCCACTATTGAAATCATTACCTTCTGTAAAATCGAAATTGTAAGTTAATAGCCTTATCAATGTTTGGATAAGAATGTTGTTGTTTAAAGTGGAAACAATGTTACTGAAGAAGATATAAGTCCCTGTATAACTCAATTCAGATTTTTCTTTTACATTCATCCTCTCATTGTTGAATTGATCGAAATAGCCCTGCGTTGCTTGGTTTTTAAAGAGCAAAATGTTAAACAAACCTTGGAAATAATTGGTGAAGAGAAGAATGACGATCTTGTCCTAATTATCCATCAGTCCATTATTTCTCCAAGAAGTTTCAAAGAGCAATCTTGGTTCAAGAAGATTATTACAGCACTAAAGTAAGTTAATCATATTTTTCTTTATGATGCCAACAATAATAGAGGTGATATACCAAAGGAAAACATTGTTGACTTTTTAGCTTGTTGGCAAGTCAAAATTGATGAAATAAGAAGCAACCAAGGTCTATTTGAAGAGGAATATAATACATTATCTTCCATTTTCAAAGATGTAACTATTCAAACAAGCGATACCACTGCTGAACAATTAATCAGCAGTGGTGATAGTAGTAGTTTACCGCTAGAAACAATGAATTATCTTACAAAGCAATTCCAATCCAATTCTGAATCAGCTAAGTACATGTCTGACGATGAGGAAGAATTTGATCCAAAACAACTCATTCCCAAATCTAAGACTAGTTGTTTTTGTCAACTCGAGCTCAAGCCAAGAGATAAGGTTGAGTGTAATCTTTGCAATAATGTATTCCACAAATCATGCGTTGGAGTTCACAACCCACCTTCCAAAACCTTCCACTGTAATACTTGTGTTAGAACTGAACAACAAGATACAAATTATTGTTTCTGTAGAGGTATATATGATAGCTCAAGAGATGATATGATACAGTGTGAGAGTTGTGAGATTTGGTATCACTGCAAATGTGTAGGGGAAAAGGCCACTGATTACAGTGAAAAACGAGCATTTAATTGTAAATATTGTAAAGCTTTGAAAGAGCACCAATCCGGTAAATCAGTCTCTAAAAGAAAGAAGAATACTTTTTGTAAATGTGGAGGATCTTGGAAAACCAATGAAATGGTTATGTGTGAAAGATGCAGAAATCACTATCACTTTTCATGTATTGACATTACACCAGAGGAAGTCAACACCATTATCAAGTATTATTGTGAGGGATGTTGCTCTACATACAAAGATGAAACGATTTTCAAAGGTAGAAAGCAAAAGAGAAAGTCAATTCTCTCCTCTCAGATCGATACAGCAGAAACATCAGAACAAATCTCTCAAGAAACATGGAAGAAGGTCCAAAGCAAGCTCAAAACTCTATTTACGGACATGTTTACAAGTCCTTCTACGATATATCAAACCGAATTCATTTCCATCAATACGAAAGAATATTCGAAAAGGCCATGGATCGAAAAGTTGGTGCTCAATGAATTATTTTTCATTCAACCTATGAAAGGACAATCTCTCAATCAATTCATCAGACCTCTCACAAAGAGGGAAGGCTATGAGTACAATCTAGCCTTTTACCATCCAACTCTATTCCTATGTGACAATACAAAAGAAAAACATGAAACACCAGACTTGTACATGGCAAAAAACACCTTGGAACAATGTAAAATGAATGTAAGGTATGAAATTGAAGTGGCTGAATGGTTGGAGAGATTTGCACAAATGAAAAAAGCAAAGAAGGATGATTCTAAACTACAATCTCTATTCAATGTTCAGGTGCGAGCTCTTTGCTTTAGAGATTTGATTGAAATATCTAACCCAGGAACCATTAAACGAAAACTATAATCCTGGATGGAGGAAATATTGACAGGAGAGCCTTCACATGGATTTATGTAATAGCTCAGGTTTCAACTTGGATTTATTAATTTATTAGAAAGGGTGGGTAAAAAATTAAAATTTTAATTAAATGGTATAATTGTCAACCTTTTCTTCAAAACAATGTTCAGCAACAATAACCTTTGGTTTGTAAGTATCGTTTTCGTAATATTCAATGTGTTTGATGTTCAAGACAACTTTGGAACCTTCCATAATATCATTTGGAGATCTATTTTCCTTCATTTTCTTAGTAAGGGCAGGCCATCCAAGCATATCCATTGATGATTTTTCAGTTTCGGGAAGAATGCCAGACAATAGCTCTATCATTTTCACTTCGTCAAATTCAACCAAGTGAAGAGAAATTGTTTTATCCATAGATGGGATGTAAACAGAGCTCATACCCTTTCTCTTTTTAACAACCTTACCAATCACCTTATTGGATTGCTTTTGATTGCTATTATTGACCGATTGATTCTTATTTTTTGATGTTGCCAAATCTCTCTTTTTCTTATCCATCATTAGTTGAGTTTCCAAAATATCCTTTTCAAATGATTGAATTTCTGTACAAATATTCTTAATTTCCTTATCTGAATAGATAGGCTCCTTGCTATTGTTCAGTAATGAGTTATATTGGATGTGGGTAACCAAATCAGCATACCTTCTCATAGGAGAAGTAAATCTATAGTATGAATTGGATTGTGGGAATAGATTTTGTATATCTACTTGCTTGATGTGAGCAGCCAAGACACTATTGGCAATACTCATAATAATTGCAACAGTATCGTGAGCAGGAGTTGATTTTGTTTTGGAAATTAACCCCAAATTCAAACTCTTATCTACATTGATTGAAATATGAAGCATTTCTATCAGCAATTGATGAGATTGATCCATATCAGTTGACTTGTTGCCCATCTTTTTCTTTACAAATTGATTGAAGAGTGAGTCTACAGTGTTATAAGTGAATATTTCAACCTTTGGAAGAATGGATTTGTAAAATTCATACTTGTCCAATTTAAGTTCTGAGCCACTCTTTATAAGACTGAGTTCAAGAGTGAACCCTAGGTTTTCTCTCTCTGGTGAAAGCGTGATAGCTCTGATAGCACAAGGATGCAACATTAAACGGACACCATTCTTTCCATAGATTGTTTTAACTCTGGAACGAGATTCTGTTTCAAGGGCATCATTCTTAGTAATAAATGAGGAAACATCACAAACATGAATATAAATCTTATATCCATTCACAGTCTTTTCAATACTGACAGCATCATCGTATGCCTGTGTAGAAATATCGTCAATAGCAATACATTTCAATTTTCTTAAGTCTCTTCTCGAAATATTTTCCTTTTCCTTTTCAATCAATGAAGTAACTTGTTTGAGCATGATTTGAGAAGCACTTTCAACTTGGTTTGGGAATGGCTTGACTATCGATGGGAGATTTTTTACATTTTCAAAATCTGGGTCCATACTCTCTTCCATGAGATTTGAAGACTTTTCAAAATGCATATGACCAACAGCATGTAGAAATTGGGCAGCTCCACGTCTATTCTTTGGATATCTGAAAGATTCTAAAATTGATTCAATGATAGTCTTGTTTTTAGAGTTCAAAAAGTTGGAAAGGATGAAAAACTCCATTTTTCTCAAAAGTGGCACATCAATAATTGGATCCCATTTAGTATGAAGATTCGCATTGAGAAGCTGTGAATTGTTTTCTATTTGACCATTCTTTTGTTTCAAGTCATTAATTTCCTGAATACGCTTCTTAGCTCTCCTTATAAAATCTTTAACTCTAATCTGACTAGAATCTGTTTCAATAACAATATACTTGTTGGATCTTGTATCATATTTGAAACATCCAGAATTTTCAAATAAATAAAAAGCAATATATCTGGTAATCATACTTTGAATTTCAAATAATTCATTCGATAATGTTGATGATGAAAATTTCTTTCCAGATGTAAATCCTTCAATTAATAGATTTTCCAATCTTAGTTCAAAATCTGCTTGATAGGTTTCATCCAATACCATATAATTAGCCTTTTCTCTAATTTCTCGTAAATCATTCAAAGTAGTCAACATGTTTGACCACTTTTCTATAATGACAACATCCTTGTTTTTAACATTTGTAAAATTCTCTTGATAAATAACAGATTCATGTTCATCCAACAAGCCTAATTTGATGGTTTTACTACTCTTATCAAAATATTCAACAATAAATCCTTCAATTAAATTGTCATCCATAAAATCATCATCCCTGTCTTCCTTGTCGGATTGTAAATTATTATTGGAGATGATACTATAGAATTTGCAATTATTATTATTACTAGCCATGGTGATAGAGTTATTAATGAAGGAAGGAACACTTTTCCATGTTGATATATTGTTGTGAAGAGATGAAATGGTTCCTGAAAGTCTGGAAGCAGTAACCCGATGATGGTTTTTCTTCATCAACAACGAACACAGGTTTCTTCCACTGCTTGTGTTCTTCATTTTTAAAAATAATTTTATTAATATTCATATTTATAGTTTTTGAATTACAAACAAACGTTAAATAGAAATAGTGCATGAAATTGTTTTAAATAATCTACTTATTTCACTTGTGCCAACCTTAACACCTTCCTCTTGAACATGACAAGTTCATCAGTATCAAGTTCTCCTTAGAAAATAATAATAATTCTAATAATTCTGATCAACAGCTTATTAAAAAACGCTTGACGCTATATGGGAGTAAAGATACAAAAAATGACCTCATCAGCTACCACGCCAGACTATGAAGGTGCATACAAACTTGTACATGAACAAATGCAAGCTTTGGATAAGAATTTGTTCTATCACTCCATAAATCACACTTTTGAAGATGTTATTGGTTATTCTATTAAATTGGCACAAGAAGAAGGTCTCAACGAGGAAGATACATTAATTTTGTAGGTTTTTTTAAACTGTTAAGAGCAGCTGACAATATTCTTCCTCCGATAATAATACAATTAAATAGAAAAACTGCTGCCTTGTTCCATGATACTGGATATCTCGATCAATATCCAAAGAATGAACCTTTTGGAGCAGATAGAGCTCGTAAATATTTGCCACAATTTGGTTACACTCAAGATCAAATAGATAGAATTTGTAAATGTATTATGGCTACACAAGTACCACAAAATCCAGGTGATTGTTTATTGTGCCAAATTATTTGTGATGCCGATTTAGCTCATTTAGGAACTGATCTTTACTTTTTGAAATCCGAATCATTAAGACTTGAATTAGAAAGGGTAAACAAAAAACCATTCCCACCAAGAGAATGGCACATTTCTAATTTGGATTTCCTTACAAAGCATACATACTTTACAAAATCGGCCAAAAAAACTCTTCAGCCTGTTAAGGAACAAAATTATATCCTAAATCAAAAATTAGTGTTTGGAAATGACTCTAAATAAATCCATAGTTGTGTAACAATTTCTCATAATGTACAATTACAAATTGTGGGCTGGATAAGATGCCCTGTTAAGAGAGGAAGCTATTATTTCCACTGGAATGTCTTCAACAGATGAATCAGTTTTTTCATCATGCTCAGACTCTTCATCACTATGTTGATAAAAGTGGCGTTCATCAATTAAAACACTACTCTTGTTCTTCTTCACTCTTGTACTACTTGTCACATGAACAAGGAATGAATTATTGCCACTAATACCACTTCCATTTGAAGAACCAGAACTTGCAACATTGAATCTAGCATGTTTCTTATTGGCATTTGAATAATAATATCCATTTCCTTCATCCCTATTTCCCATAGCTCCATATTGTAAAATTCCTCTCGTGGTGGAAGAGGAATCCAATGCCCTCTCTACACTCGAATCTGTTTGATAATCGTCTTCATAGTCATCCTCAGTATTGATGGCAGAACTCTTGTTAGATGATCTCGGAATTAGAATACTCAATAAATTCCTTCTCAGTCTCCTCTTTCTTTGACTCCTCATTTGTGAATGTCCAACACAGAATCTACACAAATTGGTAAAGAAGATGGTCATGGAAACAAGGACAAGAAAAAGCAAACAACCACCCACACCAATCACACCCAAACCAACAATGGTGTAAAAATGTACAAGATTGGTCTTGTCAAATGAAACATTCTTTGGATTACTCTCATCATAAAAGCAAGAAACCTGTTGATTGAGTGTGTAATTGGAGTGCGTTGATACTTTAGGGAAGGGAATCGTACTTGCATGAATGATTTGTTGTCCACTTTGTGAAGGAATAATGGTGAAAGAGACTGTATAAGTACATTCAATAGGAGAACTCTTCTCATTGATGAGTTTCTGAGAATTTACTATTGTTGATTGATGATGACGAACAGAATTAGACGAAGAACTGGTGAATGTTGCACTTGTTTGTTGTGGTGTTGTTGTGGATGTAGCCGAGGTGGTGACACATTGTAGTTTCGATAAAATTGTACATTGTGTTGGAGTTGTAATATTATCACTCGGAGAAGTAACAAAAACAATCAAGCCTACAATCAACGTTGCAAGAGCAGGCAATAAACAAATTCCAATACAAATACCATGCAGCAGTAATTTGAGAGGAGAAACATTCTTGAAGAGGAGTCTCGAGAGGTCTCTCTTTGTAAATCTCATTCCGAACAACAACAAGCGTGATGAAGATGGGAGTTGTATTTGTTGTGGAAAGGATTCTGATGTTCGGAAAACAACTTTGGTTCTTTTTTTTAACGTTAACTTTGTGTGAATCAAAGTCATGATCAAAATAAGCCTCAATAAATTTCATTTTCTACCCGTACTACTTCATGATATTTCATAATTATTAATACATTTCTAATATTTCACATAATGTATTTCTCTATTTTGTTAAGCCAAAAAGGAGTAAAAAATAGCTTTTAGATCCTTCCAAACCTCACTTATTTTAGCTACAACAAACCATGAATGGAAAACATTACAGCAAAAAAGTTAAATGAACCCTCCACCAACAAAAGCATCTTTGGATTGTGGATAAGGAAGCGAAACTCCTTATTCCCAATCCTCGCAGCCATTGTTTGCATGTTTTGTGTTGTTGTTATTTTCGCCTCAGCACAAAAGAAAAACCTCTAGTTCTAGTATTTGGTAATGCCCTTCTTTTCGTTGAGAAGTACAAAGTCCTCCTCCTCGCTTAATACATCTTGTGAGGATGAGCTCTCCAACAAAAGTAAGGAAAAGCCTTCATCCCTCAAAACAAGCAAAATATTCACTCCTCCTTCAACGTCACCAAAATCTAGTAAACAGTTACCATCATCTAAAAAGACGGAAGAACATGAGGATGAGGATATTGTTAATATTGAACCAACACCACTTCATCCCTATTTACAAACCCCTAGGAGAAGTTCGAGAACCAGTAGTTTGAAAACATCAACACCAGTACCAAAGCTCTCCTCTTCATTCTCTCCAACCAACAAGTACATTTCAAACATTCATCAATACACTAGGAAACGTTCAAATTCCATGGATGCGACAGAGTTGGCAAAAACACTCAATGTCTATAATGCAATGAAGGAGAAGCAGCATGACGAAGAAAAGAGGAGACAATTATTATCCAGTGAGGTTGATTCATCTATTGATTCTACACCATCATCGTCGCTCTCTTTTTGTCCTTTTAGTGGTGCTACCAACAAATCCAAACCAATTTCAGACACAATTAGTCTTCTCCATTTTGAATCCTCTAGTTCTTCTGACCAATCTTCAGATGAAGAAAAACAGAACCTTAATATTTCTAGTGATGACGAGCATAAGCTAAACGGCTCCTCTCCAACAAGGAAACATGCAGACGAAAGAAACAGTCCAAGTTCCTCACCCTACAATAGCAGTGAGGATGAGAGTAAAAAAATACAACATTCCGTAGGGGTAGATAACAATAACCTCTCTAGAAAGGAGTTTAAAAAATTACCTCACCTTAGAAAACGTGTTGCGAGAAATTCTTTAAAATCCCAATTAGAAATGAGTAAGGAGAAGGAAGCCTTAGAGTTGGAAAAGGAAGCTAAAAAATAGTAAGTTATTTTCCTATATTAACAGTTGGATAATTATTGCAATTGCAGTGCCTCTAGAAGTTTGACTAGATGGAAACCTGATTATGATTCCGCAGGTGCTGCCTATGAAAAAGCAGCAGCAATTTTCAAGGCTTTGAAACAGCCAGCAAAAGCCATTTCTTGTTATACAAATTGTGGTGATTGTTTCTACAAGTGTGGAATGTAAGTTATTCATTCTTATTGATGTTGTAATTTGACTGCTATTAATCGACCAAAATCTAAAACAGATACTACAAATCAGGACAAGGTTTTGAGAATGCAGCAAATATTTGTAAAGACACTAAAGATTTCGGTATGGCAGTTGAATTGTACACTAAAGCATCAAATTCTTATTTGGATGATGGTAAGGGTAATAGAGCTGGAGAGGCCCTCACCAAGGCAGCTAAAATGTTAGCAGATAACGGAAATATCCCACAAGCTATCGAGCTTTACAAGAGTGCTGTTGAAAGCTTATCTATGGGAGGAACATATCATAATGCCATGTCGACGTATAGAGGCTACAATGACTTTTTGATCAGAAATTCTCAATGGGAAGAGGCAATTTCAAATTGTTTGGAAATGATTGTTGGATACAAGGCCCTCACACAACATGATAATGTCAACAAAACCTGTACATCAATTATCCTCATTTGCCTTAAAATGGACGATTACGTAAGAGCTGATGAGTATCATAAAAAGTTCCAATCAGAACACAATTCTTATGGAACATCAAAGGAGAGCGATATCAGTGAAGACTTTTTGGATGCATTCGAGAGGATGGATAGTACTGCTTTGGAAACTGCTAAGCAAAATCATCACCTCAAATACTTGGAAGCAACAGTTTACAAGATGGTGTCAAAATTAACACTCTCTGGAGGAATTGAATTATCTTCCCAAACCAGAAAACCAAGACAACCAAAACCAGTAGATGCTAAAAAGAAGAGTCTTTTGAGTCATGATGAAAATTCAGAAGAAGACTCAGATTCAGGCGATGAGCAGCAACCTGTTGAAGAAGATAATGCCGATGATGCTTTTGATCCAACTGATTTGACTTAGACTATAAACTAATTTATTGTTGCAACACGCCAAAGTGACTAATTCCAAAAACCCGATTTAGTTCACTCTTATGAGGTACAATACTTTCAAAGTTGTGTCCAAACTAAACTTTTACAAGTTCTACAGTTAATTGTTCAAGTGATTGGACAGGTACTCTTGGAAAACAAGTAAGATATCTTGATGCAAATCGGCAGAAGAACTTTCTGCTACAATATTGTAAATCATGAATGATATCACCAACACCAATGATTGTGCAGCTACTTGCGTTGTTGCTGCATCAGGTTGAACATTTTGTCTATTTCCAAACAAACTATTCAAAAGTACCATTGCCAAGTATTTCAATTTACCAAATATATCCGAGAGAAGTCGTTTTACAATGTCCAGATTCAAAGATTGCGAAGATTGGGTAGAATGTATGTCACCATCATTTGTTTCAAAGTTACCAATGATAGGAGTGGTGTTTGAGGTTGGAATACTGCTAATATTTACAATTTCTTCTTCATCTAATAGGAATATTTTGTTGGTTCCATAGAATTTGCCATGCTTTTTTACAATTGGTTGTGTGGGAGTTTTGGTTTCAACTTGTTGTTCGGAGATGATGACAGTAGGCTGACTATTGTGAGTTAAAGAAGGAGTAGACGATATTTTGACATTACTACTATTCTTAGTGTTACTACTATTGATATTACTGTTGTTGATATTAGTACCTAAACCGGAATCTTTCAACACTTCGTGAGCAATTTCCTTGATTCTATTTCCCTGTTCTGCACAAATCTGTTTAGCAATTTTGAATATTGCCGAATCTGTTGGCACTAGTGTGTTGCAAAACTCTTGCAATTCAATACCAATTTTGTTTGATGTTGCACCTATTGGCACAATAAGACCAGTTGTTTGGTTTCCGGCAACAACAATTTGTTGTTGTTCATTATTGTCGGATCGTTTAATGTGCTTCAGACCATTGAGTAGGGCCTGATTATTTACAAAACGTTTGAACATTTTTCAAATCTATCGGTTAGAAAATAAAGTCTTGATGATGGTGTATTAGACATCAAACGAATATTGATCTATTTTTTTTGTGATGAAAGAAGTTTCAAACCGCCAAGCATTATTTTTGGCTTGGAATTTTTGCATACGTTTTAATCTTCATTTCATAAAACAAACAAATCGTTTACAATTCCTTTAATAATCTTTGTTTTATTTATGCAAATTTATTAACTCATAATGTTCCAACATTCAAAAACCTAGGATCTCTTAAGGAATTGGTGGATTTTTTGGAAAAGCATTTAGTTAAGTAAATCTAATAAACCTACATAAGCTTAACTCTTACTGCAATTTAATACAAAAACGGTAGATGATTCTTTGTGAATTAAAGAAAAAACAAAATAGAGTAAATATGTAGCTTTGAATGTATGTGGATTGTTGAAATCAAGTACCCTAAAAAACCATAAAACCAAATCTGAAATATCTGAAAAACTTTACAACTAATTCTCTTATTCCCTTTTTAATTTGTTCCAATGTTGTGGTAAGTGTTTTTTAAGAAACATTACTTTATAATAGATCAATAATTTTTATCTAAAGCAATTACTTTAATAGCATTGCTTAGTTTATCAAATCAACAAAATAAAAAGTCGTTTCTGAAATACTGAGTTTTACTACACGAATTTTATGATACTCTCGATTTTTAATAGGTTCTCTTTTATTCTTAAAGTTGTTTCAATTAAATTGTGTTAGATTTTTAATTCAAATCTTGATTTTCTATATTGACTTCTTCTTTCTTTCATTGTTTTACGAGTTGGTTGATTTGAGAAGTTTGTTTATCCTTTTCAATTTCAGCATTTCTTTTTTGGTTCTGGGATTGTTTAGTTAATGCTTCCAACTTTTTCATCCAATAAATAACCAAACTATAGTTAGGATTTTACTTTTTTCTTAAAAACACAACCTTTTAATCCAAATCCAAGTCCCATTAAAAAATTAACCTAAAATTAAATCGAAAAACTGTTCATTACAGTAGGGTCAATAAATATTCGTAAAGTGATTTGAATGTATTTTTTGTTGGTAATTTTAACTTAAACACATTTCCAAAAAGCTAATCAATTCCTATGGTTTACCAGGTTTCAATTAATAATTTTGTTCAATTATTCATGGAAATTAGTTAAAAGGTTTATCAATAACAAAATAAAGTGTCGTTTCTGAAATACTGAGTTTATTCTATTACACGCGTGTAGATTAATTCGTAAGAATAATAATAATAATAAATAATGATTGAGGATATCATTAATCAATTTTTGTATAATATATAAACTCTAATACTTCTAATAGTTGCAACTACTAGCCCAAAAAACCATCTAATCAATTCAAAAAACCTTAAAAAACCATAAAAACAAATCTGAAATACTGAAATATCTGAAAACTTGACAACTAATTCTCTGCATAGCAGTGCTTTAAATTTAAAAAATTAAATAAACACACAAATCATATAAAAATTGTTAGAATTTTCACATATTTGATTAAGGAACCAACAAATGATCCAACATAAGCTTAACGCTTACTGCAATTTATTACTATAAATAACACATACCACTAAAAAAGTTCAATATCACCATATAATTCTATAAATGATAATTCTTACCTGATATTATTATTTTAGGTTAAACAAAAACATTCAATCATTAATTCTTTTCTTTAAAATATGGATTCAATATTTAAGGATTTGCGATGGACTGTTTGATAAATCTTCATGATTATTACTATTTGTTCCTGGAGTTAAAATATATCTACCCTTCAAATTGGATAACCCTTTTGATATCTGTGGAAAAGTTTCCCATGCTCCTTACAAAAAAGGAAATATTTAATTTAATACTTAGTGAAATAGAAATATTTTTTATTATTCATGTTCTAATTGATGTATTCTACAAGATACTGTTTTCTTGAATATAAACTATTTGTATTAACCGAGAAAACATGCTCGTCTTACTACCACATATGAAAATTTTGAAATCACTTTTCTCGATAAGTAAAGAGCCAAATCTGTAACAAACTTGATATTATGATTGTTAACATAATGAATAATGACAATTCGGCATGTTTCTCTAACATATGGTGTTGTTATTGAGATATGCTTTGTTGAAGTTGAGTGAATTTGCTTAAGGAATGAAATCGGTGTTATTGGCACATCCAATTACCCCTACAGGTAAATCAGCTTTGGGAGCATTCCATGTTTTTTGGGAGCATTGCAAAAATGCGTCTAGAACCTTACCACAGATATGAGGTAATGAAGCTGAAACCTTAAATATCAATTAGGATTCGAGTTTCTCCTCAATGATGAGATTTGAAACGGCCAATCCTGTTACGAGTTTATTGGAGGAGATAAAATTTGAGTTGTTCCTTATCTCGTTTAGGGGTTTTTGAATGTATTTTAAGTATGGCCAGATGCTTTTTCAAGAACTGTTATTCAGCAACAAAAAAATGTTTCCTCATCAACATCAAAACGGCCAGCACAACATTGGGTTGTTGGATTTTCTGTCGTTATTGACCAGTAGTAGTGGTAATCATAGTGTGGTTGGGAATAATGGCAACAATAACATCCATCATCATAATACATTCGTGACGAATACTAGTAGTGGCGATTTGTCTTTTGCGCACCATCATCCCATCATCACAACTGGCCATTTAGATACAAATCCAAACTGCTCAACAAGTCATCAAAATAATCTTCATCAGCAACAGGAAAGTAATAGTAATGGTTCGGGTTCGGGTGTAAATAGTCAAAATAAGGATTTACATTTCAAACCATATGTTAAGGAAATTAGATTTGAGGAGCAAACATTCAGTTCAATTTCATGCAAATACTGTAGAAGAAATCATCGTAAATGCACTAGAAATCTTCCTTCCTGCTCTAATTGCTCAAAGAGAGGAATTAAATGTGAATATGAAAGAAAGAATGGAGGTAAAACAATATCTGATCCCCCAGTTGTCTCTATTCAAAATCCAACTATTAATGATACATCTAATGCAATTCACGCAAATAAGAAAAACATTCTTGGGTTTTATTCACTCCAGTAAGTAATCTTTGAAATATTCAAAACTAATTCTCTAAAGAATGTATGAGATAATCCCAAAAGGTTTGTTTGGGCATTTGATTGAGAACTTGGATGAGGCTGGGAATGATTTTAAGGCTGTTGTATTTTCGTTACAAGCATGGAGAGAGCTGCGCCTAGGTTCAAAAGAGTATGCAGAAATTTGTTTTCAGCACGCAAAACTTTTATTGGCACCCTACATGGACTGTTTTACCAATACATATGCTGGTATGGCATTGTTGAATTTGTCGTTTGTTTGCCAAGGAAGGAGGAAGTATAAGGAACAATCTATGTATTTAGATATTGTAAGATATTTTGTAAGTGAGGTTATTGAGTACGAGTCTAGAAATAACCCATCCACCCCTGAGATGAAAAATTTAGTCAAGTGGGACATTAATCTCAGAGCAAGTCTTGAGTTTCTTCTGGCTGCTGAAAAGAACGGACCAATAAGTATTGTACAAAATTTTCCCAATGTTATCAAGACATGTATGGGGTTTGATATAAGGAATATGGGATTTTTGGAAATGTCAATGGATAAGACAAAAATTAATGATGTATTTAATGTATTGGATGCAATTCTAAGGCCATTTACTCAAAAAAAGCTATGTCCTGAGCACGATAATCCACAACATCCAGTAGTTCAACTCATTTCAACTTTTATTGACATTCTTCATAATGGGTTGAAACTTGCTCTTATGGTAACCATAGACAACACTCAAATAGATGAGATTTGGAATTTATCTACAATTATCACCAAGGCTGCTAAAACTCCCTTTTTCCCTTATGTCCCCTTATTTACTGTCCCTTTTGTGGATCTCGCAATTTCTGAACATGCTAGGTTGGCACCTATTTATTTGAGGAATTCTGTTAATATCGAGAAAGCAATTATTCTGATGGAGGATATGGAAGTTATTACTTCATTAAATACCAAACTAGAACGAATAGATGACTATTATCAAAATTTACAAAAAAAGGTTCAAGCCTCAATACAGCAACACCATTAATATTTAATCTCTCATGTTTAAAATTTTTGCAAAAATACCAAATTAAACCTTTACAAAAATTGTATAAAAATTAAATAAGATTGTTATTTTCTAATTTTGATAAAAATTATTAGAAAGATTAATAGAATCATCAATTTACATTTTCGAAATTAATTATCAACATTTCCATCTTCTCTGTATAAGTATTTTGCTCTATGATTAAAGTGAGAAAAGTTCACTCTATTATTGATGCTCTCGACAGTTCTATTATAATATATCAGCCACTATGATGCAATAATTAAAACATACATTTTAGATGAAGCAATTGCTTTTGTAGCATCAATATTCTTCCATCCGTCGGTAATTCTACCAGGATTTGGACTTGATTTTGCCACAGAAATTCCATCATCATCATATATCACACTAGTATTCAATTTTACAAAAGCAAAAGAGCTTGAAAGTGCTCCAATTAAACATTCAACAACAATATCCAAAGGTAAAGATCCTTCTTGTGCTGTTTGCACTGTAAAATTTATCCAAATATTCTACAATTAAGTTAATGTTTGCTAGATACGTACCTTGAGCAGCCGATAATAATGAATGCAACAAGGCCAAAACTCCACCTATCCACAAAGCTTTATAAAGAACCATTTTTTTATTCTTTTTACAAATTTTGAATAATTAAAATAATAAATTCAATCCTAATGATGTCAAAACAATAAATTAATAACAATCAAATAAATAGAATAAGTTTGGTTTTATAAATCTTTAGGTTTCAATCAATTTTATTTCCTTCGATTGATGTTCAATGTTGTGGCTGACTAGAGAATCATCAAGTTAAAAAAATGAAAGCAACCCTAGAGAAAGTCTCCCACCTGAATTGTCATAAATTGGTGGAAAAGTCAATGAATAATACTGTTAGTAGTAGCAGTGATAAATCAGTGTACTTGTTAGTGAATGAGACTTTCATGACAGAAGCTCTTGTTTCCGAGCAAACATTACTAACAATAATGAATAACAAGCCAACAAATAGTGATAACAACAAAATAATAGAATTTTTGGTTGGAAATGATTATTTGGAAAATCTATTGGATCATGTAGTTGAGGAGGGATTTGTTATATCTATTGATATTCAAATTATTGAAAAATCTAATATTCCTATTTTGGAGCAAATTATTGTGCAAGCAATTATTTCAGAAAATGATAACAATGTACAAGATTGGATTTCAGAGAATGAATATGAATTTTTACATTTTACCAAAAAACAAATATCAACATTATTGACCAGGTTTCATACTTTTAGTATTATTGATGAAGGAAAATTGTTGTTTCAAATTGTTGATACAACTCCAACTCGACAAGGATTAATTGATGAAAAGACCAAGGTCATTCTATTCAATACACCTGGTGCAAGTGTGCCAGATCGTATCTATAATTTATCAAATATTGAAATGGAATTATTGGGAAATGATTCCCTAGAAGAAATGTTATCTTCTGATTTTATAGCAATGAAAAATCAAATCACAATTTCAACCACAAATATCAAATCGGTTACTACAGAAACCTTCCGTGGTTATCTTGAAAAATGTGTCAATGAAAACATAGAGCAAATCTTGTCTGCAGATCCACTCTCCATGGTATTACTGAGTTCCAAACTATTTGCCTCTCTCAATTGCTTTGATAATAGTTGGGTGAAGTTGAATAATACACACAGTTCTTTAATTTGTGTCATTCATGGTGTTGAGGATGATATAATATTGACTAAATCATTGTACTTTAATCTCGGCAAGCCAACACGTATTCAAATAATGTCCAACCAAAATGCTCCAAAGGTAGCTTCTAAAATTGTTCTCACACCAATACAAAGTCCAAATCATTTCGGAAATACACTTACAGAAGGAACAGAGGAAGAACAAAAACTGGAACAACAACTTTTCGAGAAACAATTAGAAATCTTTTTTACAAATCATAAGAGAGCATTACGTAAGAATGATATTGTGTTAGTGGAGAATCCAAATATTGATTTTATTAAATCTGAGGAGTCAGTTCAGATTCAAGTTTTGGCACAATTGGAAGCAAGCAAAAGATTGGATCCAATTCATGGAGACTATACTGGTTATAGAGTTGATACACTCGAATTGGGTGTTGATTCAGATGAAACACTCATCATTGATAATACAGAAACTGCTGTCATTACCAATGCCCAACCTGTAAGGGGATACATACCATCAGATATCAATGAGGACTATGAAAATCAAGTGAGTGGTTTCAAAAAACTTTGCAAAGCCATCGAGCCAATCATTTCCATTCACAAACAGCCAAATAGATCAAGCCAAAAGAATCTAGTTCAACAACACTTTTTAATTTATGGCGAGGAGGGCTCAGGAAAAACTCATGCTGTTCATTCTATTTGTACCAAGTATGGATTCCATCTTATAGAAATTAATGCTTTTGAAATTATCAATGAATCAGATGCCATTACAGCCCAAAATCTTGCTCAATGTTTTACACTTGCCAAACAATGTACTCCTTGTGTACTCTACATTAAGCACTTCCAAGCCTTTGATCAATTGAGCAACAATAATAATGGAGGTACCAACATCAAGCAACATTCCAAGATTAGAATTGTTAAATGTCTCAAACAATCTCTCAAATCAAAGAATAATCCTTACCCTATGATATTCATTCCAAGTGTTTCATCCTTAGATTTGCTAAGTCCAGTATTCAGAAATATATTCCTAACCAAGATTGAATTTAGAAGAAACTTGAGTGAAGAGGAGAGAGATTTATTCTTTAGAAAGAATACTACTGATATCAAATCAATTTGTAATATTGATTTGTCAACCTCACAGATTGTTAAACAAACCAGTGGATGCTCTGTGCATGACCTGAACAATATCGTTCAAATCTCCAAGACACAAGCCATAATAGAATCGCTTCAACATGTCAACAAGTACCAACAACAATCAAAAGTTTCATCTTTAGTTTACACATCCACCCTATCTCACAAACATTTTGTGAATGGAGGAATGAAATGGTTAAAAAAATATGCCGTAGCAGGCAAGGATGCAGGTAGTACAACCAACTTATCTATCCCAACTGTAAAATGGCAAGATATTGGTGGTTTAGAACATGCAAAACAGGAAATTCTTGATATCATTCAATCACCTCTCCAATCCCACTCAAATCTCAAAACAAGAAGTGGTGTCTTATTGTAAGTAATAATTTTTATTTCACAATTTTATATCAATATGGTACAAAGGTATGGTCCACCAGGCTGTGGTAAGACTCTTCTTGCAAAAGCAGTAGCAACTGAATGTCAATTGAATTTCATGAGTGTTAAAGGACCCGAGTTAATTAATGCGTATGTTGGTGAAAGTGAAAGAAATGTTAGACTTGTATTCGAAAGAGCACGCCAAGCAAAACCATGTGTTATATTCTTCGATGAATTAGATGCTCTTGCACCAAATAGAGGTGCTAGTGGCGATTCTGGAGGTGTTAGTGATAGAGTCGTTTCCCAATTGTTGGCTGAATTGGATGATATTTCTAATGCCTCAGATGATGAGAAGGATTCTACATCTAATAAGGGAGTTTTCGTGATTGGTGCAACCAATAGACCAGATTTGATTGATCCCGCTCTTTTAAGACCGGGAAGATTTGAGAGATTAGTTTATTTGGGAGTTTCAAAGACACATGAAGGTCAACTCAAAGTTTTACATGCTCTCACAAGAAAATTCAACCTTGCAAATGATGTAAACTTGAAAATACTTCTACAAAACAGAGAATTTAATCTAACAGGAGCCGATTTTTATGCTATTTGCACAGACGCTTTTATGAATGCTGTAAGCAGGGAAACTAGTGAGGGTGACATTTCCAATAAGCAATCACACCAAATTGTTGTATGTCAAGATGATTTTGAAAAGGCATTCAATAATATTACTCCTTCTGTTTCAGCTGTTGACCTAGAACGCTACGAATCATTACAAGATTCCTTTAATTAAAGTGCTCTTCTTTAGCATTCTATAAAACTCTTGTTCAAATTGATTTCTCCTTAAAACATCAAGAGCAACTTCGAACTGATGTTTCAGGTTTTCTATTTCAATCAAAAATTCCTCCTTTTCCTTATGTCCTTTTTTTACTAATCTGAGGGCTACTTCAGTTCGTTGTCTCTCTCTTGCAATGTCATCAAAAGCTCTTTCACATTTTGAACTCAAACTTTCTATGTATTGCTCTTGCTCTGTAATTTTTAGTACAAACTGTTTACATTGAGCTGACAGTTTGTTCGTTTTTTCTCTCTCAGCCAAATATAATTGTTGAAACTTTTGGCTCTCTTCAAAATAAACGTCCTTGGAGAAACTTGCTATTTGAAGTTCAAGAAGTTTGTTTGTCTCAGTTATTTGCTTGTTTTCAACAGTTAGACGGTCCATCTCTTCCTCAAAACTGACTGTACCTGTATTATTCTCCAAGCGCCTAAAATGGGATTGATTGAGCAGATTTCTGTATTTTCCGTTTGTTAAACCTACATCCTTTTTCAACCGTTCAATCTCCTCTCTTAATTCCTCTTCGACAGATTTCCTCAATTCTATTTCTGCTTTCAGTATTTCTAACTCTCTCTTTAGTGAATTGAAATGCCTAATAACCATCTCCTTTTTTTCAAAATCTATGGTTTCACTGCCAAACTTTTGATATCCATCCAGCTCTGTTTGTGAAAGTGAAAGTTGTCTCTCTAATTGTGATATTAGAGCTGTTTTTTCGCAAATAGAGTTGTTTAAACTTGCCACTTCATTTTTTAACAATTCATTATCACCTTCCAAAAGCGTTTTTGCTTGTGTAAATTCTGTTTCTAGTTTAGTTTCTCTTTCATTAAATGAGTCCTGCATTCTTTGTTGAGTGTCATTAAACGAGGCCTGTATTCTTTGTTGGGATTCCTCAAATTCACTCTGCATTCTTTGTTGAGTTTCCTTAAATTCTGAATTTAGTTTTTGCTCCCTTTCAGTAAACTGGGAAATTAGAACCATTTCCTTTTCGCTGAATTGAGTTTTAATTCTGTGTTCATTTTCCTTAAAATTCGAAATTAATTTTGATTCTCTTTCTTTGTATTCCAAAGTTAGTTGGTTTTCCCTCTCCTTTGCCTCGAAAATTAATGTTGATTCTTTCATTGCAAACTCTCTCGTTATTTGAGCAATATTATTATTGAGGTCAGTAATTTGAAGGTTTGAGTCTTGTAAATCCTTTTCCAAAAGCTGTACTTTGCTTTTAAAATCATCTAACTCTTTCTGCTCAATAAAAACTTCCTCTGTTTGTGAACTATGAGCCAATGTAATTTTTTGTTCAGGAGGAACAACTTTTTCTATAATGGTAGGAATCAAACTTCCAAGCTTGTTTTTGGCTTCTTCCTTGAGGTTCTTTACTTGACTCATGAATTCCTCCTCCATCTTATGGAATTTTAGATCCAAATCTCTGTACTTGCTTACCGCATCGCCATATTTTGTTTCTATCGAACTAATAAGTGATTCCTTCTCAATAATCAAAGTTTGAAGGTGTTGTTTTTCCTCTCTTTCAGTTTGCACATCTTTCCTTAAACTGTCCAAAATATTATTTGCATCTTGAGCTGGTACAGAAGAAGTTAACTGAGTCTCCAAGGTTGATATTTTTTGTTTTTGATTTTTCAAAATATCCTTCGTTAAAGCGTCCTTTCTCGTTAGCTCCGTTATCTTTACCTCTAATTGCTTTCTAGTTTCCTGCAAAGAATTATTGGCTTCCATTTCCTTTTCTATTTTCATCTTTAAAGATTCAATTTCTTGTTGGAAATTAGAAATAGCACTCGATAATTTTTGGATGTTATCTTCCAAAGAGGTTTTCTGATTCTCTAGTCCCTTAATAGTATCTGCTTGATTTTTAGCATGTTTCCTGATTTTTTCATTTTCTTTCGTTTTGTTTGATGATTTCATTTCTTGATTTTCCAAATCTCGTATTGTTAAGTCAGTATTTACATTTGAATCGGAAAATGTTTTGGATATATAAAAATCCAATCGTTTTCCCAATTCAATTATTTTGTCTTTTTGCTTATTTACAATAACTTGATAGTCTTTTTCTCTATTTTCTCCTTCTTTGATACATGATTGTAGTTTTTCACATTGTTGTTTTAGATTTGCAGCATTTAATTTGCTTTCATCCAAATCATTTCCTAGTTTCAAACATTCCTTCTCTTTTTTCCTTATATAATTGACTAATCCAAAGAATAACTTTTTTTGTACACTTATGGATTTTGTCAATTGTGCTTGAGCTCCTTCAATTTGTTTGTTGCAAACTGCACGTTGTTCTAAAATGTATTCATCTGATCGCTTCTTCTCCTTTGCCTCTATTCCAGAAATAATTTTCTCAAAACTAGAAACGTGTACTCTCATGTCCTCGTAATACTTTGTTGTTTCTGACACAAGTCGGTCTCTTAGATCATCCTTTTCAGATGCATATGCTTTAACTTTTCCACCCAATTCTTCAATTTTTTCCTTATACTTTTTTAAGAGTGTTTCTTGGTATCTTTTTTGCATGGATATATATTTGTCATTGAATTCCTCCATGAAACTCTGAATCTTGGCCATCTTTTCATTGTCTTGTTTTTCGAAATGTTTTTGAAGTTTCTTAGTCTTTTCTTTGAATTCTTGCTTGGCATTTGAGAACTTGTTCATAATTTCCTCTACTTGAGTTTTTGCATAATCCATTTTTACATAAATCATATTATTCACATTTACAGTACTTGCCGAATCATCCAAAGTTATTGATATATCCTCAGTTCTTTGTAAGGATGCAACTAGACGTTTGGTTTCCTCTTGTGACTCTGCAAAATTAAGGAGGTTGGAGCCAAATGCCTCATTATTTGTTGATGTATTAATTGTTGTGGGAGAGGACGCTGTTGGTGGAGAAGATGAAATGGGAACTGGAAGTGGAGCATCAGTTTTCCTTCTTCTCCTAGTTAAATTAGCTGCATTATCCTTCCTTAATCTGACAGGAATGGGTGATGAAGATCGGGACGAAGAATCTGAATTGTTATCACTATCCAATGTATCATGAGAAAGGAGAGCTCCAATAATGTTTAATTTTCCAGCTTGTGTGGTTGTTGGAGTTGAAAGGGCACTTTTAGCAATATCGCCAAAAAACGTTGGACGTCGTGCACCCGTTTCAAGAGGATTACTAGTAGAAGGAGTTAATGGTGATGATGGATTATTAGATGATGTATGGGAGTTGGAGGGTATTGTTGATGGCCTTAATCTCGTCATGACATGAAGTGGTTGGTAGGTTTCTGATGAAGAAACCTCATCAAGCATTTTAAGCTCTTTGGAGAGATTTGTTTTTTTTAATGTTGTTGTTATGGCGGTATTGTGTAACAGTAACAATCTTCGCAATAGTTTGGTTGTGAATGAATGTTCAGCTGTATTTTACTGACTAGTAGTACGGTACCTGTTTTGATAATGGTGTTTCTGCAATGGGAAGAAAGGGCTTTGGTTATTTCATCAACATGGACCATTCTTTATTTTTGTAAACAAGTAAAAAAATTGAAGGCAATTTACAAAATATTACTTTCCAATTAAAGTATGCCATCTATTTTGAATTTTGTAAAAGAGAATAACTGATGAGGTGGTTTTCTTTTTCCTTTCTTTTATTCTCGCAGTTGAGAAAATCATTTTAGAATCTTCATCATATTATTAACATAAAAAAATTACCTCAACAATTTACTGAGTGTGTGTTTCGGACCAAATATTATTTTCCGTCCATAAAATCATATCGTCGTTCATAAATATTATCTTCACAACCCGTTATTGTTGCTTGTGGACATAATCAAGTTGTTAAATATTTTCACACACTGCATCAACATTGTGTTCAAATTTAAACTCCGATTCAGAGAATATCAAGATAACAATGAATTCATACTTTGCTTCCTTTTCTAAAAAACAAGGTCATACTGATGATTATACTTTTTATACCTATTCCGATTTGTTGAATTCAACCCATCATGATGATTACACTTCTTCAGCTCCATTATCTTTAACTGAATATTATAATAACAAGACTGTTTTCTGTACTGGCTGTACAGGATTTTTAGGAAAGGTTGTTGTTGAAAAGTTTTTGAGATGTCTTCCAAATATTAGGAAATTATACTTGTTAGTACGTGAAAAAAAGGATAGAAAGACTGGAAAAGTAATTCCACCAGAAGAAAGATTGATTACAGAAATTTTGAGATCACCCATTATGGATAGAATAATAAGGGAAAGATTTAATGGAAAACGTGAAGATTTTGAAGTATTTGCAAGAGAGAAAGTTGAAGGAGTATTTGGAGATGTTACAGAAGAAAATATCTTTGTAGGATCTACCTTAGATAAGATTGAACAATTGAAAAAAGAAATTCAAGTTATTATTCACAGTGCTGCAACTATCGGATTTACGGAAAGATTGGACTATGCCATTAATTTGAATGCTTATGGTCCTTTGAGATGTTTGAACTTTGCTAAACAATGTCACAATATTGAAGCATTTACTCACATCTCAACTGCCTATACAAACTCAAATATGAAATCAGGAAGTAGAGTTGATGAAAAATTCTATCCTCTTAAATTACCAGGTGGTGAAGATATTGAAGCATTTTGTGAAAGAATTAGAAAATTATCACCAAAAGAAATTGAAAAGGCAACTGTAAAGGCATTGGCCTTTACAGGTTATCCAAATACCTATACCATCACTAAGAGAATTGGTGAAGCACTTGTTGCCAAATATAAGGGAGATGTCAATGTTGCAATTTTGAGACCAACCATTGTGGGTGCTGCATTGAGAGATCCTGTTCCTGGTTGGATTGATGCTGTATCTGCAGGTGGTTCTGTTTACTTGTTTAGTGGTCTTGGTATTATTCACTTGCTTCCTGGTAACACTAAGGTTGTATCAGATCAAGTTCCAGTTGATTTTGTTTCCAATGCCATGATTATTTGTCCAGCTGATATTGCAACAAGAAAATCAAGTTTGAGAGTTTACCATTGTGGTACTTCCACATCTAATCCAGGCAGATGGCAAGATACTGTCACAGGAACACTCAGTAAGTTTATATATTCTTATTCTATTAACTTTTTTTAGGATATTGGCACACTCACCAACCTGATAAGAGTGTTTCAAGAGCTGAATTTAATATGATTACAAATAGATTCTTCTACAAGACACAATACTTGATGAGATACACTTGGATGATTCAATTATATGGGTTGATTGCCACTATTTTTGGAAGCAAGGCTGCAGTTAAAGCTGTAGAAGGATTTAAAAAGATGGCCTCCCGTCAATCCAATCTCTCCTCAAATTTCCATCACTTTACCCTCAATGAATGGTTCTTTGATGTTGCCAATTTGGATTCTGCTTTCCACAGATTACCAGAAAATGAAAAGGACTTGTTTACTCTTGATTGGAGTCTTATTAATTGGTCCACCTATTTCCAATATTTCTGTTATGGTCTCCACAAGTTTGTTTTAAAGGAAAATCCTGAACCACCAACCACCACTGACTTGATCAAGTCCAATGAGTATAATTTCATTAACAATCTCTATAATGATGTAGAATTGGCATTTACAGCTGCAGGCCGTTTCACTGATGGTCAAACCCGAGAACAAGTCAAACAAACAGTTTTACAATCAAAAATTGTACAAGATGCCATATTATCTGAAGCTGAAACTCTCAACATTTCTGTTATGAATGTTGAAAAGAGAGCTCTCCAAATTATGGACCAAATGTTTGCTGACCCAAATAATAATGCAATTAGAGCATTTGGTTGGATTTTAAGAAAGATTTGGCGTAGAATGTATCAATCTATTATGGTCGACACAAATGAAATTGAAAAATTGAAAGAAATTTCTAAAAAGGCAGAATCAGGAACTCTTGTATTCATTCCAACTCACAGAAGTTATATTGATTTCTTAATTGTTTCCTATGTTTTCTTTGTATATGGTGTTCCAGTTCCACACATTGCTGCTGGAGAAGACTTTTTAAACATGTTTTTAGTTCGTGATTTATTCAGATACTCGGGTGCTTTCTTTATGAGAAGATCTTTCGGTTCTGACAAGGTATATAAGGCCATCTTTTCTGAATATGTTCAACGTTTACTCGTTGATGGTAATCCTGTTGAATTCTTTGTTGAAGGTACTCGTTCAAGAGGTGGCAAAACTCTCAGACCGAAACTTGGACTTTTGAAAACCATTGCTGATACTTATTTAGACAAGCGTGTCGATAACCTCACACTTGTACCTATTCATATTGGTTATGAAAAGGTTATTGAAAGTGAATCACATACTAGAGAATTGTTAGGAGGAAATAAGAAGGGAGAATCTCTCTCTGCTCTCATCTCTGCAAGTTCTGTCTTGTTGAGAAAGTATGGCGACATTCATGTCAAAATTGCTGAACCAATTTCATTGAAGGACTATGTTGAAAATATGAAATCAGAATCTCCTTCATTCGATCCATTCGGTCAAGATGATGACAAGAATACCCTTGTTAAAAATCTTGGTACCAAGATTACCTATGATTTGAATCAATCTGTCGTCATTATGCCTATTGCTCTCGTTTCTACAATTTTATTAACCTATAGAGAAGGTATTAGTATGGAAGAATTACAAAGCAAGACCGATTGGTTAAAGAATCAAATTATTTCAAGAGGAGGAAATGTTTACTGGTCCAAGACACAAACTACAGCATCAGTAGTGAACAGAGCTCTTGGATTGATCAATAATATTATCAAGAAGAATAAGAACATGTTAGAACCAGCTATTGAAGTCAAGTCAGACTATAAGAAGATTTTGGAACTCAGCTATTATAGAAATCAAATTATTCACCTATTCTTTGTTGAAAGTATTGTCTCATGCTCATTCTACTCATTCAGAGAAAAATTAATGATTGACCAAGGCGTTCCTCTTTCTGAATTGTTAAAGAGATGTGAATTTTTGAATGAGCTTCTCTCTCTTGAATTCATTTATAAGGAAAGACCTGAGGAACATGATGACTTCATGAGCGTCATTAATGCCATGTCAAAGAGAGGTATTTTCCAACTCAAAGATGAAAAGGTATTCATTCCAGTCTTGTATTTGGAAAATCTCAAATTTATTTGCTCATTATTGTGGCCTTTCATTGAAGCCTATTGGGGAGCTTCCATGGCACTTATTTCATTGCCATTCTCAGGTAATGAACAAGAAATTCCAACACTTAGAAAGAAGGCTCTTGTTGAAAGAATGCAATGGTTTATTGAAAAACTCTACTTTGATCAAAAAGTTCATTTCTATGAAGCATGTTCATCTGAGACTCTTTCCAACACTGTTGCTATTTTTGACAAGATGGGTATTCTCCAAACAACTGTCAAGGTCGAAAAATCAACTTCAAAGAAGGGAGCAAAGGATGCACCAAAATCTGAGTCTGTTGTTTCCCTCTTACCACCATATAATGAAATTGATAAGTTGTTCGAGTTTGTTGGTGAATTGCAACAATATAGAAAGACAACTCCAAAGACAGACAAGTCCATACTTCCAAATACTGAAATTCCTCTTCGTCAACCAAGATTGTAAATAACTGTATTGATTAAAGAATTGTTTACCTTAAATTGTTACAGAAACACTATTTATTTATTACTCCCTAAGGCTCTAATTTCATTTAAAAATTGTCCACCAGTCAAAACATTTGTAGATCCATAGGTAACATTAATGGAAGTACCACTCTTGGCAATAAAGTGTTGGAGGAGATTTGAATATTCCATATAATTACCACCACCAACAACAAAGGTAATCACATCACTGAATCCATCTTGTGAATTATTTGATACATTGTGGGAAGATTGGCCAATTTCATCCATTCTCATACCAGGAGTAGTATTGGTATTTGTTTCAGGAGAAGATTTAGAATAAGTTTTGATTAGTGATTGGGAAGGTGGGAGTTTTGGATCAATAAATACAAACTCCTCATGTTCTGAGAGTTTTCTTGGTGTATTATTCACTATGGCATCAACAATTCTAGTGAGAGGAAGGGTAGTTCTATACTCTGATCCCTCACCATAATATTCATTGAGACCTGACGCAATACTCTTAATTTGATCCCCCAAAATTGAAAACTTTTTAGTCAAATTGGCAAGAGAAGAATTGTGTCTGAGTGATGATTCATTAGTACCTCTTGTCATACTGATGTGTCGTGTCATTTGTTTCAAGAATGCAATTTCAGGTAAAATATTTTCAAGGGATAAATTTGTTGCACCCTTGAATTCTTGACCTTCCTGGCTCAATCTTCGTTGTTGAAGGGTAAGTGCGTATTTTTCTAATTCCTGGCGAGTTATGAATTGAGGATCCTGGTTTAATCTTTCTTGTTGAATAATGTAGAGATAGCATACAAGAATGAGTCTCAACTTGTCTTCCAAAGTACCTTTTTCTTGCTCACCCTCCTCTGAAACATTCAACAGGGAGTGTAAGACTGCGGATTCAATCTTTGATTGTTTGGTGATAAGAGCCTCTTCGATTGCAACAAATTCATCTAATTTTCTCTTGTTTACCTCATGAAGGATAGCATAGGCAATATTGGTGTGCATGTCAACTCTGGTTCTTTCTTGTGACATGACAAATACTTCATCAACAGTATTCTTATTGAGTCCAGAATCTTCAGTGCTTGATGATGACTTCATAACATCTTCCTCACTCATATTTAATCCATATTTTTTGTTAAACTCGTTCAATTTTGCTTTGTGCTTTTCCAAATAGTTTGTTACATTTTGAGCTACTTCTTGGAATGGTTTGGTAGCATTTTCAATCCAAAATTCATCATCCAAAGCAATCTCATAGGTCTGTTCTGGGGATGAATTTTCAGAAACCTTCTTTCTGATTGGAACCTTAACTTGATTGGATTTCATTTGGAAAATGTCATGAATCATAGAACGGTATGTCCATTGGTGTTGTAAGCAAACTGTAAAATCAACTGTTCTGTCCATAATTATCAATAGTGGCCTATTCTTCTTTTTATCAACACTTGTTTCATTCTTTTGATTTTCTTGAAGAGGTGATTGGGCCAAATTCCTCAGAGTTTTTTCAACAGCTTCGGCAATAAATCTGGCTGGTTTTCCTTGAGCTGAGGGGCAGACAATAATTGGCATTACAAATCCTCCAGAGGTATTATTCTTTCCATTTGATGAAGACAAAATAACTGATGCAATTCCGTTTGCTATTTGATCCACAATTAATTTAATTTCCTCTTCCTTCTTGGTTGGATCATGAAGTTGTAATAAACAATTATCCAAACCTAGTAAGGAGAAAAAATCCTTCTCTAGGCAAATATAATTAACAAATTGATCCAAAACTTTTGAAAGTAAATGTGTTGATTCAGTTTGAACCAATTTGGTGGCCATCTTTTCCAAAATATCTCTTTTATAATTACTATGGCAAAAATTAATATGACAGGAGGCATAGAGCTCCCTTTCACAATCACTACAAATGCGATCGATATTATGTTGAGTTGGTTGAACAAAATAAATGGCCGGTGCATCTGCAATTGGTTGTCTCTTCTCTTCTAAAGGTCTAAATCAATTATCCACAAATCACAACAAAATAACTTACAACATTAAAGTCACTCCCATTGCTCTCAAATCTCCAACTTTGAACAATGGAGTAATAATTTCTGAACAATGTTTATCCATAATTAAAACTTTCCACTGTTGTACTTTTCGTTCTGTTAATTGATGTCCTAATTCATGACCCGTAAGAACATGATCATTGGATCCACTGGCTTTCTTCTTTTTCTTTTTACTTGATGTATTAGTAATGGCATCGTAGCCTTCAATATTTAACATGTTTAAAATACTCTCTTTTATATGATTAACAATTTCCGATCATTTAGATTATCAGACGTACCTTTTTGACAATCCATCAAATTGATGGATGCAACAGAAGACTTTGATGAGAGCATTTTTTTTGATGATTTTAAAACTTATGGTCGTTGCAGAGTTTTTAAAAACACGTGGCAAGTCGTGTCATCCATAGGTGGAACAAACTAATATTACTCTAAGGCTCCTAATAAATGAAAAGCATCTTATTCGATTCACTACACTTTTTGAAAATCAGTTTTAATAAGATGGCGCCAAAATTTAGTTTACGATTTTAAAAAAAAATGTCTTCCCCATCCGTGCCTAACAATGATGCTACCAGTTCGAGTCAAATATCTCAAGCTCCTTCACCATCACCAACAATTATCAACCCAATTCATGATCCGAAAGCTCTGTTCAAATACCCAACGTATGAGGACTATTTGGATGAAAAGATAAATACTAAGGACTTGTTTTATTTGGAAAATCAAGATCTTGCCAGAGCAATTATTGAAAATGAATATAAGAGATACAATATCTTATCTAGGGATAATTTTGAAGAACAAAAGAAAAAGTACATGTTGAGCCTAACCAACAAAACGCCAAATATGACCACAAACCTAATTTCAAATTCTGACCCAGGAAAAACAGATAAGTTGTGCTCTTTCGGAAAAGACCTTAGAAACTATCCTCTCTTGAATGAACTTGCGAAAAGAGAGGCTAAGGTTAGAAGTGGTAGATTGAATACTATTATTTTCATCAGAGATTACGATAAAAAAGGAAATGAAGTGAGTGGATATATCGATTATGGACACCGTCTCAAGAATGAAGATTTTGAAGAATATTTCAGTCTAAAAAAGAGGCTCATGCCAAAAACCTCTGACTTGAGCTATTACAATTGGAAGACTCAAACGGTTTCCTACAATAATAGTTCAACATTTCAAGTAATCGCCAACAGTGAAAATGGATTGTTTTTCAGACATAGAAGAGACAGAAAGGTCATTAGTGTCGATCCAAAAAGTAATAGTGATACATTGGCAAATGCTGACACAACCATGCAAACAGATGCCACAGTTGGTGATAACAGTGAAAGAAGAGTAATCAAAACAGATGAATATTTGCAAGTGGTACTTTACGAGCATAGACCAAGAAGAAAGAATTAATGATTTTGTACATAGTTCCTTAATGCTAAAAACTCCTTTGAAAAGACTTCTGGAACGTTTGCTTCTTCGTATTCTGAGTTGCTTGTTGATGTCGAAGATTTCATATTTCTTACAACATCCTCTCGTTGTTGTTGATTTAAATCTGGTGCATATCTAATTTGTTCGGTGGACATTGTATTTTCAGGTTGACCATAACATGATTTTGTAAAATCTTGAATAGAATATGGAAAATCATAATAATTATATCCTATTTCTTCCTCTTCTTCTGCCTCATTTTCGCTTTCATATTCTTCTCGTTGTTGTTTTTGCTCTTCTGCTTCCTGTTGATGACGATATAAGGCATCAAAGTGTTTCTTCATCACAGATTCCTCAATTTGTAATTTGTGAATATGTTCTGATAATTTTTTGTGTAGGCTATTTAAATAATTACTTTCTCTTTCCAATTCTGTTAAAATAAATACATGTTGTCCATAAATATTTAACTTGTCATAGAAATCGTGTGGTAATATATTGCTGTAAACTTTGGGAGTAGTTGCTTTTTTCACTTTCTTTTTTGGTTTTTCCTTTGTTGGTTCATGAATAATTTCCGAAATATTTGTTGCTGCACTAGTATCAACAGTTTCTTTTCTCTTTCTTTTGGCTTTGGAGTTGGTTGATGTAATAGAAGGGTTTGTGCTTGTTGATGCAAATTCCGATGTAGCAAGATCGCTCATTTTTTTGTTTGAAGTTTATGGTAGCTAATAATAGACAGTTAAAAGATAAACAATACAATTTATTTTTTACTGAAATAATCCTAAATGTGATAGCCACATCCTATTGCTTCTAACTTTTAATATTCTATTTGAAGATTCAAGCCCAATTTCAATCCAGACAAAGAACTAGCCCCAGAGAAATTCTTAGCAATAGTAACACCAACATTGAGCTTGTCATTATTCCAGAATTTTCTCTTTTCAATGAGGGCTGCAATTCCCTTTTCAGTATCAACTCTGAATTTGGTAGCATAATCTTCAGCTCCTGGTGGAGAAACACATTCAATACCAACAGCCATTTCTGTTTGAGTTTGTGTACTGTTGTAACGAAGTTGAGCACTAGCAGCCAAACCATAAATTCTTGAGATTTGGGTTGTGTAGGAAAGGTGCATATGCCCCAAAAGATCACCATTGAAAACAACAGTTGTCTTTTTCTGTGAGAGTGGTGAAACAATTCCAAATCTAGCAGCATAGGCCAAATTTCCTGGCATGTAATCACAAGCAAGAATACATCCACCTACATCCACTGCAATGTTCTTTGTTTGGTAAGCTCTAAAAAGTCCTGATAACAATGTTTGAGATTGAATTGGAGAAAACGATTGGAAAATATCTGTATGTGCTCTATTTGACTTGATAGAAAGAAGAGTTTCATTAATCCAACCTCTTGGTACTGCTGCTGATAGACTTGATGGTGAATTATCAATAACTGTTGGTAATCTCAATTCATGTTGAATAATATATGAATCGAGAGCCATCTTCAAACACATTGAAAAAGTTGTATCCGGATAAACATGAGCTCTAATATCCAAAGGAGCATTCATAATTTTTCTAACAATCTCATTCTTTTTTTCCAAATTTCCAAACAATGATTCAACATTAGGAGCCAAAAAAGAAGAAACAAGAAATTGTTTCACACTAGAAATTCTACGTAACATGAATGTAAAATTTTTCAACCCTTCATCATGGAATCTGAGTGGAATGATGAGTTGAGAAGGTAATTGATCAGATGGTACTTTTTGATTGGAATTTCTATTATCAAATCCTCCTTCTTGTTCCAATTGTAGATATGGAATATATTCCTCTTGTTGAAAACAACTTGTTGACGGAATCTTTTCTCCCGAAGATCCATTAGAAGACGATTTCATCACAATTTTCAAACCATCAACTCCACTTAAATATTTATGAAAAGGCCCTTCTCCACCTCCAGTTGTATAAATTGCTGTTTGTTCATCTCTCATTGTAAAATGGAGAATACTCTCGGCCCAGTAATCAACATATCTGTATTTGCCTGGATACCATGATGATGAATCATTTGCTGATTTTTGCATTTTTTATTTCTAAATTTGTTTAACAATAATCAATTTATTGGTTACCAATTTCAATCATCACATTCTTCATGCTTTCTGTTCTTTTGCACAGAAATAAAACCCGCCAAAAAAATGCCTGGAAGATTTTCTACTTCACCAGCTTATAATTCCTCTCACCAAACTCCCATCAATAACAACCACACAACCCGACAAGAAAATGTCGATTCAATAGGTTCCTTCCACATAGTCACCCCCGTAGAAAAATCACAAAATCAATTGGAAGGAAAGGATTGGGAGATGGCACCAACACCTCCTCAACTCGATCAGGAACAACCAAAATCACCAATGTCAAGTCCTGGACTTTCATTGCTATTGAGTCACAGTGCAAAACGAAATGCAACATCACCTCACATGCCAAGATATAGGCATGTCATTCCAGATCAAAATACAAATGGAGTCCAATTATTTTCTCCTTCCAAATCACCAAAATCTAAATTAGTGTTCAGAGATTCCAATAATTTTGTGGAAAATATGGAAGAAACTGAATCCTATGATCCACTTTCAAAAATTGAAAAACTAAGGAGAAGATTATCACTTTTAAAATCTCAAATCAAACACTCCACTCAATTGATTTCTGAAGGAAATAACTTATTGACATCACCAAATAAGAATAGGTCAGTAACTCCAAAAAAACAGACAACTCCATCAAAGTCCTCATCAATTAACGTATCCCAGCAAAATCAAGATGATGACATCTTCTTACTCGGAAAAGAATCATTTTCAACACCCTCAAAAAACCACAAAACCATATCCAATCCACAAGACGATTCAATTCGTGACAATGTTCCATCAACTCCATCTCGCAAGTTGTCAGCACTAACTCTTTCCACAGGTAAAAAATCTCCATCATCCTTAAAGTTATTAACTCCTCCAACAAGTGTGAGCAAACCCAAGTCACCCTCTTCTACAAAAAAGAGAAAAATTAATGAGATGGCTACCAATAACTCAACACCTAAAACACCCTCCAATAAGACTTTACAAAATCTTATTACCACTCCTAAATCTTCCCATACTAAGAAAGCAACATGCACTACTACTCCCCACTCCAAGAAGAAATCTCCTCAAGTTATTTCTACTAAATTTAATAGTGATGAAATTTTCACACCAATCTCAAAGAAATTGAAAAAGACAACAGACCTTGAAGAATCGTTTAATCTGGATCTTTTCAAAACTCCAACACCAGTCAAACCAAAAAATCCACACTCTATCAAAATTAATGCCATTCTAAGAAGAAGTCTTACTCAAGAAGAAGGAGAAACAATAAGTAGGAATATCTTTGAAGAGGAAGACGATGATTTTGTCTTTAGAGAACGTAAAAAAACTTGTCAGATAAAATAGATTCAATCTCAAACTTGTAATTATTAACAATTTTTTGAAATATTCACCACTCAGCTTGAATTTTGGATCTCCTTTACTTGCTTCAAATTTTTTTTCAACCAACAAAAAAATGCTGCAAAACAACAATAAGAGAAGAGGTCAAGGTGGTGTCAAGAGAAAGCAAGAACACGACATGGCAGATGAATCCATGGTATCCTATGAAGATATGAAGAGGGATAGAATGAATATGCAAGATGGTGATGAGGAAAAGCCGTTATTTAGCGTCGGACAAGAATATGTGGAGTATGATGATGGTCAAGAGGATTCTGCCTCTGAACCAGGTGATATGGTTGTCGATTTTGATGTTAATGCTCCAGATTTACAAAGTGATTACTATGGAGCTGAATTATACGTCAGAAATTACTTACAAGGAACTGAATATAATTACTTTGAAATGGCCGAACTTGTGTTAGGAGATGAAGCAAACAAAATTCCAAATCCACTCACATCTGTTATTAAAACAGCTTCAGATCCACAACAGCAACAACAACAACCTTTAATTGCCCCACCTTCTAATACATCCTCTCAAAATGCCATGAAGGATGATGATGAAGTTGATCCAAGCCAATGGGATTGGACCATGGATATGTATGGATTACTGTCGCTCTTAGATTATAAGCAACATAAGAAGAAACAATGTATGAAACAAATCAAAGCATTCGTTCTTCAAAAATGTCCAGATCAAGATAAGCGTGAAAAATTATGTGAAGTCTTTGATAATTCTAAATTGGGAATAATTGTTAACGAGAGAGTTATAAATTTACCATATGAAGTTGGTGGAATGCTCCATCTTAATTTATTTGAAGAATTAGAAAGAGAACAAAAAGAAAATGGTTTTACAAAATTCCAATACTATTTGATTATTACCAAAGTTTTCCACATGAGAAGTCCACTATCAGGACAAGTTAAGAAAGTCAAAGACGAAGCTATTTTCTACAAACCAGAAGAACAATTTTATCATGAAAGAGCCCTTGTTTCATTTGACTACCCAATCAAGAGTGAATACACTGAAGATGCATCAACCCTTACACTTACAGATGACACTTTCCAACAAGGTTTATGTATGATCATAGAGAGCTCCAAGGTCAGAAAGATCCTGAAGAAGATTAAGGAGCAATTACTGCCCAACTCTGCACAATCATCAACTGCAGACGAAAAGGATGATGAATAAATTGTGTCAAGTTGTCAATTTACCATAAATAATATACCCTTTGGTTTATTTTGACGTGTTAATTTAATGTTTGAAAGAGGTGGGAAGGAAGGAGGGGTGTGGTTGGAAGAAAGTACAAATCATATGATGATGTTATATTACTACTAAATCTACACAGAAATTATGATCACATGATGAAGAAATGTCCACATGAATTATTGTTGTTGTTGAGTCAAGAACTTTTGATATTCATTCTTGTGTTTTTCTCTAAATTCAGCCAAACTTTGTTGATATCTAGCTTCCATAGTATGGACTGGTAAATCTTGTTGTTTACGGTGTGGATTGTGTTCATAATAAACCCATAAATTGAAGGCTCTTTCATATTCGGCATCGTTCAATGGATTCAATCCGTAAGCTCGTCCAGCAACATGTTTTACAAATGATTGACCGGCAAGGAAACCCATAGCAGCAACAAAAATACCAGTGAGAGGTTGATATGATTTTTGATAAGCAGGAACACCAGCGACAAGACCCAAAACTGAGCCCACCTTCAAAGAAAGTTCAAAGACGTCCTTCTTCTTTTGATGGTAGTCGGCAAATTCTGGTACTTCTTGGCCGAATTGTTTTCCAAGTCTATGTTTTTCTAAAGGATTTAAAGTTGGTCTTGGCAAAGTGGAGGACATTTTTAATTTTTTTTAAATATTTTTTAATTGAATTGTTTTTTATGCTTGTTGCCTCCAATTATTTCCCCAACACTTGTCTACTTGATTTTCATCCCACCACAACTCAAGCCATAGCATCCACCTTATTCCTTGTTTCAATATTTATTTTCAGTAAGACCCATAGTGTTATATATTTGAAAAACATTCAGCAAAATGTATTTTTAAAACAATCGAAAAAAAATGCTTCCTTCATCATCTTCATCTTCGACAGCCAAGTCGAATTATTCGGAATCATCATACTCGATTACCTTTCCTGAGAATGTTTTTAAAGTAGAAACAATTACTTGGAGTGTAAAGGAGAATCAATGCATTCTTGCATATGAACCTTTGGGAAGATTGGTTTTTACTTCAACTCAAGGAATGAAGGAAGCCTTGACAATTGTTAGCGATCGATCAGGTTGTGTACAAAAACTTCTCAAACTAAATTCCAATCTGGAGCAAAGTAGACTATTATTGACAATTAAATGTTGTGATCACAGTGAAACAATGCTAGGTTTATGTCTCTTGTGTTCTGGAGATTGCTCATCAGCAACTATGACAAAAAAGTTATCTGGAGCACTTACTAAATTTTCATATGAAAGAGGAGCTGTATTCAATTTACCAATTCCTGAATTTGAAAGTGTACAAGAAGTGCAAACTTCTGCCAAATCACACATTGCACTTTTACACAATGTAGGATACACTATTGCCTATGAAAAAGGATTGGAAAGAGGAAAGGCCAACCAACAAAGATTAATTGAAAAGAAGAAGCTTTCACTTGTTTTGGATTTGGATCATACTCTATTACATACAATTAACGATTTTGAATATAGGAGAGAGCACCACAAGGTGACCTATTTTAACGATATTTACAATAATTCACCAGAACTTCAAAAACATATTCACAAATTTTTCATGAGAGGATCGTACCATTTTGTAAAGTTTAGACCTAGATTGGAGAGTTTCTTGAAGAGATGTTCAGAAATATTTGAATTACACGTATTTACACATGGTGAAAGAGCCTATGCCGATCAAATTGGAAAAATGTTAGATAGTTCAAAATCATTATTTGCTGACAGAATTTTATCGAGAGATGAGTGTCCAGATATTAACACCAAGACACTCAGCCAAGTTTTTCCTTACAGTGATAAATCAGTACTAGTTATTGATGACAAGACAGATGTTTGGAAGGATAATGTGGACAATGTGATTCAAATAGCTCCGTACGACTATTTTAGACGTATATTCGGTGTTCAACTAGATGTAAATAATGCACCAGGTAATGATGCTGATAGAAAGAAAAATAACTCTCAACAAACTCCAAGAACATTTAAAGTTATTGAGAATACTATAGATGATTACAATGATGACGATCAATTGGATATCATCTATAACCTTTTAGAAAAGGTTCACCTGGATTACTTCAACTCTCCACAGGATTTATCTGAGAGAGACGTCAAGGCAATCCTTAAAGAAAAAAAGAAGGATATTCTCAAAGGGGCTCATATTGTTTTCAGTGGAGTCATTCCTTTGAAACAACAACCAGAAACCCATATTGATTGGAAAATTGCTACAGATCTAGGTGCCAAGTGCTATACAGATATCACTCCCAATATGACTCACTTGGTGGCAAGGCAAAAAGGTACAGAAAAGGTTAAAAAAGCTGAAAATATGCCTGGTGTACATGTTGTAGATTTATCGTGGTTACATGCATGTTTAAAGTATTTGAAAAGGCAAAATGAGTTTGACTATTTTTTGGGTGATCACAAATTATACCCATACAGTGAAGCATTTTCTAAATCAAAACCAGAGATTGTACAATTTCAAACAGCCTGCTCTGAATTTATGACTTTGATTCAGAAAGAGTCAGCATTTCTGAGAGGCTTAAAGGCCAAAGAGGTTGAAATGGATTTGGGGAGTGATTCTGATGGTTCGTCTTCCTCAGATAGTGATGATTCTGGAAGCGATATGGATTTTTAATTAGTAGTAAATTAATTTCCACTTTATTAAAATATGAGCCAATGTTCTTTTAATCAATTCGATCATTTGCATTCTCATTTAAAGTTTTCGCTCAACATATTTTAATTTCCACAATATCTTGAAACTCTAATCCAACAAATTGAAAATAATTCATTTAGAGCCACCTAAAATTTGGAAAGAGTACACACGTGGCCTTTCCTTGAACTAAACCCATTGGAATAGGTCCATAATTATTTGAATCAATACTAGAAGAAGAATTGTCTCCTTCCACCCAAATATGTCCCTTTGGAATTAGTTTTGCTGTTTGTGAATATCCTTCGGAATTCAATCTTTTTGGTTGAAAAATTTCTCCAGGTAATGCCTTCACTCTTTTAACAGCTGTTGTTCTTGGATCCTCCGGTGAAACAAATACAATAATATCTCCAATTTTTAATTCTTGTTTATGATTCCTCACTCGTTTAATAACTATCCAATCACGAATTGAGCTCAATGGACTAGCATTCCTAGAGTAGGCTCCCCATTCCGAATTTAAAGTTGGTTTCATTGAAGCTCCATTTACACATCCCAACCAATATCTATCCAAAATAAAAGTCGAACCTGCATAAACACTCGTCGAAACAAAAACTGCAGGAAAGACAATCTCTCTCAATCTTTTCATTTTTTTAAAAAAAATAATTTAATAATTTTCATTTCAATCAAAATCTTTATGAGAACTTTTGGCTTAGGTTCTTCAAGTATCGAATGAAAAACTTGTTAATAAAAGCACAAGTTGTTTATATTGAAAGAAGCTTCTTTAAGAACGGTTTTGATGTCTTATCAAGAAGCACATTAAACTCAAGTTGTCCGAGAGGAATGTTTGTGGCGCCATAAGGAATATTAGTGCGATATTGAATAAAAAATAAAATTAAAAAAAATGGAACGTTCTCTGTTTGTTATCCTCCTCGGATTGCTCGTTGCAGGCTTGGCAATCAATTATAATTCCAAATATTCGACAGAGGTTTTTGCCTTTAGATCGGTATTTAATGGACTTGTTTATTTCAACAAATATTTTGGTATGAAGGAAGGTGATCCTACAACACAAATGTATGGTGTAACCACTCAAAATTGGAAACATTTATCTGTGGAAGCTCAAACTTATTTCAACTTGATCCGTTTTAACAATGCTAAAAAAGTTAATGATCCTGTTATTTTACGTCAAAATGTGAATTTAAATATGGCTCCTCCTATTAGTCTTTATAATGTATTGGAAAAGGAAGAAGTGTCATCACTCCGTAATTCAAAATTTGTTAAACTTCGTGATAGTTTTTATTTGGATTTTGGAAAATCAAAGACTGCCAAGACAATGTTGTTGATTCATGGTGGAGGTGGATTTGCTGGAGTTCATGATGGTTTGCAAATCAGATCTATTGTAGAATTCATGTCAAATCGTTTGAATAGTTCATTGTTAAACATTCTTTCTGTAAATTATAGAAAGATGCCTCTCACTGATGTTGAAAAGAAAGACAATAAGAATTTTGCTTCCAGTTTTTCCGAGCAAGTTAATGACGCTTTGGAAGCTTACAAATGGCTCATAAATGAAAAGAATGTCAATGCTAAGGATATAGTTATTATGGGTGACTCATTTGGAGCTGGTATTGCTTCTTCACTTTTGCTTCGTATAGCTGAAGATCAACAATTGGATATGCCTTCATCTGCCATCCTTATTTCAGGTGTATACGACCTGAGCGGACAAATGGCTGCTTCAACAATGAATGAAAAGAATAACCTCTTGTGTACACGTGAATTGTTGGCTGTCATGGAAAAACTTTATAAGACTGAAACTAATCTTTCCCCATTGAATACATGGAAAAATGCTAACAAGAGAGTTCACTCAACCAAATTATTGGCCGTCTACAGTAAGGACGAAGAGTTTACTGCTGAAAGTGTCAAGTTTTTGGAAGTTTTGAATGAAATTGAGCACCCATCTGTCAAGGTAATTGTTGATGAAATGATGCCACACATTTATCCATTGTTGAGCTATTATATTCCTGAAGCCAGAGCAACAATGCAACGTATTATCGATTTTATTGATGAATAAACGTTAAAAATACAAGAACTTTTTGTCAAGTGAAGTATATTAAGGTTTAGAAAGTAACACTAAAATACTTTTCCAGGTTTTTTCCAAAAGCTCCTTACAATATGTTGGACCTTGTGAAATTAATTTTGAAATATCTTCAGAACCTTCATTCAAGTACTTTAAAACTGTATCCTCCCCAATATTGTAGATTAAGAAAATAATAAATAAACAGTACAAGAACATTATACCAAGAATAGTATTCTTGGCACGTTCATCTCTCATAACTGAAACCTAAATGAAATTATAGCACATCTTAATAAGGTTAAACATACCTTGGCTAATTTTCTAAAATCTTCAACGTCAAAGCTTGCTAATTTATCTAAATTAGCAAATCTCTCCTCCATGGAAGGATGTGTTGATGTTAATGAGGTCAGTTTTTCTCTCTCGAAAAACATCAAGTGATTAGTAGAGTCTGATGTTGGCAGTTTTGAAATTGAGCTAAACGTTGGTTTGTTATGCTGATTAGATATCTTACGAAGAGCATCTCTAATATAGTAAGGATGAGTTAAAGCACCGGCAATAGCGTCTGATGCATATTCTCTGTGTCTGCTTACTGCCACTGATAACAATTTACCAGCCAAGAGTGTGACGTATGATAGTAAGATGATTAATCCAATAATGGCTTGGGAATTATCTTTTCCCTTATTGTTACTACTACTGGATTTGGAGCTATTGCTACTTTGGTTACTCTTTAAATGTCTGGTTAAATCCACAGCTATTGCAAAGGATGAAATCATTCCTGCAATTAATGTACCAGTTTTCATATCACCATTTAGTACATGTCCCATTTCATGACCAATAACACTTTTCAACTCATCATCATTTAGCATTGAGGCTAATCCTTTTGTGACCGTGATACAACTCTTTTTGATAGAGTATCCAGATGCAAATGCATTGGCTTCATCACAGTCAATCCAATAAACCTTTGGAATGGTTTTTAATTTAACTGAATTGGTAATTTCTTCAACCATTCTATAAACTCTGGCGTGTTCTGGAATTGTAGAGTTTGGTAAAATTTCAACTCCTCCCTTATAAAGTTATTTCAATAAGTTTGAATAAAAGCTCACAACAAAATACTTACCATTGATGCAGCAATATTGGAACCACTTGATAACATTGATGCAGATCTATTAAACAAAAGATAACAAGTTAATAGAGCAGCGTAACCAAAGCCAATGAATGGAATGTCCAACATTCTGAAAAGAACTTCGAATCCTAAAGTACCAAATGACGCCAAAGCAGAAAAGCAAGCCCAATAAAATTTGGTATCCTTATTTCCCTTATTAATCACTGATTCTAATAGAGCTTTTCTGAATAATTCTTGTTTTTCTGCAAATACTGCCTTTTCCAAATCCGTTTGTTGATTATTATCCATCAAAGAAGAAACTCTAGTAGAGAATGTTCTCATTATTTTTTCTCCTCTCAATGATAAGTTATTCACCTGTTGATCAACTCTTTTATAACAAGAGTTTGATCTTCCGATGAGTAATGTTGATGATCTAAACTTGAGACAACTGTTCGTGGTTGAAATTAGTTTTTTCATTTTTTTTAAAGTCCATATCATGTCTATCATTATAACATCCAGTAATCAAAATTCTGACTACATCAAAATATAGAATGACAATATTAAAGAATTGTTGCTATTACACGTGTATTGAATAATGAAAGTTGGTAAGACTTTTTAAAAGAAAAATAAAAAAAATGTTTTCATCACTCTCCGAACAATTTAAAGGATTTAATGCAAGAGAATTTTTGAGTCAGATTGTTTCTCTTGCTTTTGTGCTGTGTAGTGCACTGATTATTTGGAAATCCTTATCAATTTATACAAATTGTCAATCTCCGATTGTTGTTGTTTTGACTGGTAGTATGGAACCTGCTTTTTATAGAGGGGATATTTTGTTTCTTTCATTGAGCTCGGATCCTGTTCATATTGGAGACATTGTTGTTTACAAGTTGGAGGGAAAGGAAATTCCAATAGTACACAGAGTGATCCGATTGCACAATACTCACAATCAAACTAATTTATTTGAAGGAAAGGAGGATGAAAATGTAAAAATTTTGACAAAGGGAGATCACAACCCACACGATGATAGATATGGAATTTATAATCCAGGATTGCAGTGGTTGAATAGAGGACACATTGTCGGAAGAGTGAAGTCTATTTTACCATATGTTGGTATGGTGACAATTATTATGAATGATTATCCATCTGTTAAATACGTAGTTGTTGGTGTTTTAATATTATTGGTCCTTACAAACAAGGAATAATATTGTAAATTAAATTAATTAAATATTACTTAAAATTATTACCTTTTTTAATAAAAATAATAATTTATATTTATTTACAATTTCCTAGTTGATTTTAAATCTTATTGAACTGCAGTAATATAGTAAGTCAGGTAGCTTTTTGGGGCTTCATCCCCTTCACCATTCGATTCAAGATAGACATCAACAATGAGTGCTGTACCATCAGCAAAGATACAATTCACATCAGTTGGATTGGCATTATGGGCATGGAGAAGTCTAGAGAGTGATTTCAGCTTGACTGTAATCTCTGAAGTGTAAACTTCATTGATTGTGTTAGGAGGAGAGGCTTTAACATTAAGCCCCTTATAAATAGTTCTGATTGAAACTAATGTACTAGTCACTAATAACCTTAGTTGCCCTGTAGGTGATCCAGATACTTCTACTGTACCATTATGAGTTGATTTCATCTTATCAATAACAGATTTCATCTCTTTTAGTTTTGGTAAACTAATAATGAGCGGATTTTGACAATGTGATGAAAAGTCTGGTTCTACAACTTTGACTTGAATTTCCTCCTGTAAAAGTACTCTAATTGGAACATCTTGAACGACTGTCACAACATTTGAAGTTTCCTTTCCTTTTGCTACTTGTGTTTTAATTTCAAAGCTCAAATATCCAATTTCTTGTTTTTTTGTTAATTTTGCCACAATCGCAAGTGCATTATTGGCAGATTTTAAAGCTGCAGATAGATTTTTCAATTGTACTTCAATCACAATTTCATTTCGGAGTTTGGATTGTATCCTCATCTCTGAAAATAAATTTACAGATGGCACAACACCATGAACTTGAGTATTTTCACCATCAGTTTGTCTGGCGATCAGTATTATTTTATCCTTGCTGAGACGAATGATTCCTGTCTTGTCCACTTTTTCCATACATTGCACAATAGAGTATAATAATTTTTGATTGGTGAGGTTGGCTTTGAAACGCATTTTTTTTACTTGTTGTGAATTTATTTTTGTGTTCATTCTTTTAATTACTGGAAATTTGAACAAAAAATGTAGGTGATCCACATTGATTGGCATTTATTTTGGCGCCAAATACTACAAAAAAATAACCAAACCTCAACCACGAGTACAACATCCTTTATAAAAGCATTCCAGCAATATTATTAATAATGCCTAAAAAGAGAGCAGCATCTGGAGGAGCCTCCAAACGGAATCAAAACAATAAGATTGACCAATTACTTATTGAAATGTCAAAGAATTATACACCACCCCCACCAGAAGTTTTTGCCGAAGTTGAGGATAGGTGGGTTCTTGTAAAAGTAAGATTGATGAATTGGGACAATATGGGATTTCAAATTCGTGTTCGGGAATCAACAAATCTATACACTATTGAACAAAAAATTAAGGAAAGACATGGAGGAAGTGTAACTGGTGTTTCTTTTTGGAAAGATAGTGTGGCTCCAGGAAATGAAGTTGGAAATCAACCAGGAGATTTGAACAATACTTTAAAATCGATATTTAGATTTAACCCTCAATCAGGGCATTATGTGGGAGGAAAAAACAATTCTGGACCAAAAATTAATTTACAGCAAGAGGACGAACCTGAATTGCCACTTTCTTCAAGATCTGTAGATGCTAAGAAAAAGTTGAACCTTTTTGAAAATGTAATCACTGAAGAGTGTGACTATGAATGCTCCTTATTTTATGATTTCACGCCCTATGAGACGGATTGCCCACTTTTACAAACCTCTCCAAGATTGTCTGACGTAGTTAAGGATGATGATTACAAAAAGAGAAAGGGTTCTTCTGTACTGTAATATTCACTCTAGAAAACCTTTCTTTTCTTTGAGAATAAGTATATATCAGCTAGACAAACAATTATTCCATAACTAATTATAACTAAACTACCTGTAACATAGGATGCATCAATCGTATGAATAGATAAATTGAGTAAACCTGTCATAATATTCGCAAATAAAAATGAAAAAAGAGGATTGAAATTCATAGAATCTCTCACGTGACTTTGTCCTTTGGTAGGTAATTCCTTAGTGACACCTGACACCAAATAAAATAGGGCCACTAGTGTAATATTAAAAGATATGGTATAAATAACATATCCAAAGTTTGTCATCCTTCTAGATGGAATCAAAATTGAAAAGAGTAAATTAGTTTCTTGAAAGAATGAATAGCTAATTTGATAGTGATAGGTTCTGTCAAGGGAATTATTTGGGGATTCAATAAATTGATTACCTCCAAAATAGAAGAATGGAAGGAAGGTTAATAGTATGGTACATACAGAAAATATGGTCATTATTGTCAGATAGAATTTTGAATGCTTATGATTTGAGAAGGTAAATTGACCTATGCCAACACCCAACAAGTGTATTGAAAAATATCCCAGTATTGTACCAAAACCTTCCTTGTTTGCCAATATAAAATTGGATCTCTCTTTAAAGAGAATTACATCTTGCATGTTAAAGTATGAGAGTAGTATTTGTTGAGTGAATATACATAAAAATCCAGATATTATACTTCTCTTCCAATTTGATGTTATATTTACAAAATCTGCCACAATTGACAAAATCAATAAACAAGCAAGTGTAGTGAAAAAATTCCAATGAGTTCCATACTCTGTCACATGAGTTTGATAGTTTACAGTTTGGACAGTGAAAAATCTAAAGAAGGCCAAACAAACTAATGGAATGAGAGAGTGCATTATTTTGGAAATTGATAAATTTTGACTTGTTCCAGAGACTTTTCTAGCAGAACTGGAAACAATAGCTCCACTAAACACAAAGCTTCCAACTCCCAAATCCATTAAGGTGTATCCAAATGTTTCTGCTTTACACAATCTTCTCGGAAAGAGTGTAAAATCCACCATTAAAATGGCCATAATTGTTGACAATTGCATACTATGTCTATATTCTGATAAGAATTCTATGTGTTGTTGCTGTTGTTGTTGTTGAGGTAGAACTTGTTTCTCCTCAACATCATACTCTTCCTTCTTATTATTCACTTTTCCCAAGTATTTGAATATCAAGCATGTCACAATCATGAACAGCCACACACAAATCAAATTAATAGAAAAGGTCTTTGAAAAAACAGGTTCATTCAAAACAAATACAGTCTGAATGGCATAGTAAAATACAATTTTAAGAATAATTTCCAATCCTATCAGAATGGTATTGTTATTCTTCCAATTAAATCTTCGGATCAGAAAAACTTTTACAAATTGCTCCAATAATGGAACCAAAATAACAGAGAATGATAAACCAAATATTTCCAAGGGTGTAGTTCCTCTTATATTGGAAACAAAGTCCTCTTGTCTCTGTTTGTATTCGGTCGAGTGTTGCATTTTTTAATATCTAATTTTAAATATTAAATATAATATGTGTTTGAATTATTCTTTTACAAAAAAAATGGAAATAATACTTTCAAAATCATCACATCACTTGGTCAATCTCTTGTTGTGTGATTTTTTCGATCATGATCCGAAACAACAAACCATGTTGGAAAATTTATTGGTGAATGTTTTTAAAATTCCTCTCGATTTTATGAAGAGTTTCAAAAAGAATTTGAAGGATATCATTTCATCAACAACTACTACGGAGGGAGAAATAAATTCGCGTGAATTTGTGGAGCAATTATCTAATGAAAATGCTGAAAGTTTGGAATCACTAGTTAGGAGTAGTTTGAAAATTTATTTATTGTATGAACAAGCTAGGTTGTCGAAAGGATTAACGACAGAAATTAATTTTTCCTTCTTGGATGAAATTACTAAAGTTACATTACATTCACTAAAAAGTGAGCAACATGATGAAGAGAAAAAGAAGGCCATGTCCATCATACCAATTTTAATTCTGTCGGAATATTGTAATCATTTCAATCATGCCAAACAAATTGAACAAATTTTCAATTATTGTATGGATGGAAGTAAGGGGAATGATTTTATTGAAGTTTTGAGATTATGCTGTTCCGATTATAAAATTCGAGCTCTAGAATTACTCAAAACAGTGAGAGGCGTATTTGCATCGAAAAAGGTATCAAAAATTGAGGATTCTGTCACTTGTGGTAGAATTTTATTGTTTGTTGCTTCCGTACTTCCATATAATCATGATGCCTGTATCAATAAGGGTGGTCACTTTAACAAGGAGCATCACTCATTGTTGGAACAACAAATTTTAAATGATAACAATGAGGATTCAAGCAATACACAGGATGATTTTGAAATTTATTGGGGACTTCAAGTGCATATAATTCAAATATTGGAACTTCAATCTACACTTGCATCATTCTATAATAGTTATCCAAGAGGAAATGATGAATGTCCAAGTTGGAGTTTATTTTCGCGTGAAGTTGATAGAATATTGAAATGCTTGGACACTAGATTCACAACAAACATTCAAACCATGAAACAATTGAAGAAGAATAATCAATCAACCAACCACGAGTCAGCACTAGTTCAAGATTTATTTTCTCCTATCAAACTCTTAAAGAATAGAACACTATTCGATTTACAATTAGATGATGTTAGATTTAGGAGACAAGTACTAATTCAATTATTGGTAACAATCTACAGGTTGTTGGAGAAAAATTCAGAGCCATCCTTCTATTTGAGTGAACTCAAAACCTTGAAGGACAAAACTCTGAATGTCGTAAGAAAATACGATCCAGAATCAGTCACCTTACTAGAAACTATTCTCGACAGAGAACGACACTGGTCCAACTGGAAATCCAATGGATGTACACCATACTTCAAAGATCATGAATCCGTTTTCCCTCCATCAACTAAGGTTGATCAATCCTTCAAGAATACTGAAATGGCTAAATTTTTAACATGTGACATTTCTCAAGCATCTATTGATAAGTTTTTAAGGAGCTCGGATAATATTCTCAGATCGTATAATTTCAAAGATTATATTGTTCCTTGTGTAAAGGAAGAAATTCATCACTCGTATTCTGAAAAAATGGTTAACAGTAGCGTAGTATTTGTGTGGAAATCGTGTAGATTACTTTCAGAATTTGATTTGAAATATCTTTCCCTAGCTCTGGAAGACTTGAAGAAAGACCACACAAAGAAATCACAACACTTTTTGGAAACAATAAGTTTGGAAGTTTCTCCTCCAGAACCCTCCTCATCTGAAGGTAGTAACAATTATGAAAATTCTGAAGAACCAGAAGAGAATTCGAAAAAGAGAAAATCACCATCAGCAGAGGACGATGATGACAATACAAATGAAGCAAAGAAGGTTAAAACAGATACTGAAAATAATTTATAAATTAATGAACTTGTCTCTTCCACATCTCTACATATATTCCTTCATGTTTGGAAATTAACTCTTCATGAGAACCACACTCGGCTATACTACCAGTATTGTTCAAAACAATAATTTGATCAGCTCTTTGAATTGTTGACAATCTGTGAGCAATCATTATGGAAGTGGTCTTACCAAACAACTCCTCAATTGATTTCATAATTTCCTTCTCCGTATTTGAATCAAGACTAGAGGTTGATTCGTCACAACACAAAATCTTTGGAGACTTGAGAATTGCTCGTGCAATAGCTTTAGAGAATGCTGAGTTAAATTGAAACTTAATTACATACCTGTTCTTTGTTTTTCTCCACCTGATAATTTGAGTCCTCTTTCACCAACTGGAGTTTCTAATCCCTTTGGAAGACGTTCAATAATTTCACTAAGTTTTGCCTTACTAGCAGCCATTTTTATATCTTCCTCTGAACATCCAAGTCTACCATATTCAATATTGTGTCTGAGTGTATCATTGAATAATACACAATCTTGTGGAATGACACCGATATGTTTTCTCAAACTCTCCAAAGATACTGTTTTAATATCTTGCCCATTGATGAAAATTTGTCCCTCAGTTGGATCATAAAATCTATAAATGAGCTTCAAAATGGTAGACTTTCCACTTCCACTAGGTCCACAAATACCCATTGTTGTACCTGCTTTAACTTTGAATGATACATTATCTAGAATTTTTCTATTAGGATCATAATAGAATGAAACATTTCTAAATTCAATTTCAGTATCAGTTGGACCTCCAATAATCAATTCCTTGTCTGAGCTATCTTGCGTATCATTCTTTGAATCCAATAAGGTAAATAAATTCTCAATATCTGTTATGGCTTGAGAAGTTTCTCTATACATGGTACCTAAAAAGTTGAGTGGAATAGACAATTGGAAGAGTAATGTATTGACCATAACCAAGTCACCAACAGTTAACTCTCCTGTAGTGATCTTATTGGCAGTAATATACATGATATAAGTAAGAGCACAGGAAAAGATAAAAGTTTGTCCAAAATTGAGTGCACTCAAACTAGAGGCAATACTCAAAGAGGTCTGTTCATACTTTTTCAAGTGTTCGTCATATTTCTCAGATTCATATTTTTCATTTTGGAAATACTTGACAGTTTCATAGTTAATAAGTGAGTCAACTACCTTTCCACTAGCTTCATTTTCTGCCTTGTTCATTTGTTTTCTAATCTTGGTTCTCCATTGAGTTACAGTTATAGTCCATGCTGCATATAAAGTGACAGATCCAAGAGCTGTAAGAGCAAAACTAGGTCCGTAATTAATGTAAAATATAGCTGTTACAATTGATAATTCTAGCATTGTTGGAACAATATTAAACAATAAACTAGTCATTAAAAAGTTAATTCCTCTTTTTCCTCTATCCATAGTTGATGTGAGTGCTCCTGTTTTTCTTTGAAGGTGAAAGTTCAAATCCATATTCAATAATTTACTAAAAACTCCCAGAGAAATTAATCTGATGGATGCTTGAGTTACTTTGGCAAACACAGCTCCTCTCAATTCAGTAAAAAGAGAAGACAATGTCTTGGCAATACCATAACCAATAATCATTGAAATTGGACCCATTGTCATAAAAACAGCCGGATCCTGTATTATTGTTTCAGTGGCTGGTCCAAATGAATCTACTGCTCTCTTGAAGAAAAATGGTACTGAAACATTGAAAATTTTGGCACCAATTAGGAGTCCCATAGCTGCCACAACACGAGTTTTCAGAGATGAATCCCTTGGCCACAACAAGGAACTCAAATGTGTTAAAATCTTCTTTACATCTGTTGTAGACTCCTGATTATTGGCATTAGAGGAAGAATTTGCACTTTTACTTGTAACAGACGATGATGGCGCCGAAGAAGTATGAGCAGTAGACTTTTTTCTTGCAAATATGTCATTAATAGTACTACTACTATTATGTTGTACTAGAATATTTTGCCTACTCTTATTGTGATGAATTGATGATAATGATGACACTCGGAGAAGTGATTGTTGTTGTTTTAAAAAACTAAAAGGTTGCTGTAACCTTTTAATGGATAACCGTTTCATTTTTTTCAAACATATCAAACTCTAAAATAATTTAATTATATTAACATGATTTATTAATTATTACTTGAAAATATATTAGATTATTAAAAGAGTTTGTTATAATTCATGGAATAGATGAGAATATAACAACCTCTTTTCCTACTAAAAAAATGAAGAGAAAGACACCTATTGATTGTCAACAACAAACTTTGCAACCATCAACGAAAAGGAAAAATCAAGGAGAGGGCTCACAACTCTACTCCACACAACAACAACACAGAGAACAAGATAAACAGTACAAATGTGAACAATCGGTGCGATATAATTTGGATTTTAATAATCAGGATTGTCCTCTCGTATCGTGGTATGATTGGAATGAGTGGTTATTTGTAAAGAGGAATTTATTTTCGGATGATGGAGTTTGGATGAATAATAGCCCTACTAGGGAAAAGGAATCATTGAGAGAAAAATCAATTGAAATATTGGGTGTTTGGAAGAGTAAATTTAGGATTCAAACTTCCACAATAGTAGAATCGAGCTATTTATTCTTGGAAGCATTAAAGATCGATCAGAGGATTGATTCAAAACATAATAGATTGAATATTAAATCGATTAAGGAACAGGCTTTGAGCAATGCCATTGTTAGATTTGTCAATTTGTTCAGTAAGGATGGTAAGAAGACACAGTCATCTAGTTTAGCTCTTGGTTCAAGACAAGCTGATTGTCCAAAACTATTGGTGGATGTAAGAAATGAAATTTCACATAGAAAGTTTCCATCCATTGAAATTTTGGAAAATTGTGCCAAACAAGCTCTCAAATGGATGAAGACTAAATATTGGGATAACCAAGAGGAATACATTCTCAACTTTCAAAAGGAATGGATTCAATACTCTAATCAATACATTATTCAATTCAATAAGAGGAAGGAATTACCACAAGTTGAAGAGGCATTCGACAAGAAGGAAAAGCAAAGAAGGAAAGAAAAAATAGAAGCTGCCACGAAAGAATTAGAGAAAATTGAAGAAAGGATTCTTCAACACACTAGAGGACCCTCTTGCTCTTTCATCGTACAGTCATTTTTATTGGCTGTGCTAGTTTCTCCACAATATAATACTGCCAAGACGAAACCTGATCATATAGTGAATAAGCTCAGACCTCTCATTGATTTTCTGGATGAACGTTTGGATTTTATACCCCATTTGCTAAAGCAAATCATCATTTTAATTAGAGATTTTGTAATTTCGACTGAGAGTCATTCAATGTTTGTGTGTGGAGTGGAGGTTACATGTGAAATGATTGAGTTGTGTTTCTCATACTTTGACACGTTATTGAGAATTTTTACAAAAAAGCAAAAGACGAATTGTAGTGTTGTAGTGGGCGAATTGTCTCACCAGATAGAAATATCAAACAGCGAATTTTTAGATATTTTGAAAACGACAATGAATAAGCATGCTTCCCAGTATTTAAATAATCAATCATCAACTCTACAGTATGAATATGGCATTGGTTCATTTGACAGTGTACTTTCATACCATCTTTTAGATATTAAAAATATTGATAATCAAATTATTTAACCAATAAAACAGTTAAAAATTGAAAGTTTAATAATTGATTAATTTTTAATTATTTTATTAAAAAATGGACGGAAATAAAGAGGAAAAACATAAATCGGAAGAAGAAATTACACAAAATTACATCTCCAACCTTTTAACAACACAAAGCTATTTTAGTAATGCACCAGTATTATTTTCCAACAAGGAATACGTTCCAGAAAAACCATGTCAAGATTTGTTGCAATTGTTTGCTAAATGTGAACGTGAATATCAAAACAACAAGCCAGAAATAATGTGTGCTGAATTTAAAGAATCATATTTGGATTGTAGAAGACAATTTAATTCATTGAAAAAGGAAATTGAAGAGGAAAATCTTGTTAGATCCAAAGTTCTTTATTTTTATGATAAAAGTGCTAAAATTGTTTCTGCATCGGATCCACAAGGACCAAAAGTTGGTCAAGTCAAGGTTGACAATTAGATTTGAATGGAGAGTAATATGATGTTGTGGAATTGATTTTCAAGTGTACTGTGGTTACTATGACGAACTGAAATGAATATATTTTCAAAGTTTATAGGAATATGGATGAAGAATAAATAATAAATTTAATTAGTTCTTAGGTGACTTAAAGTCAGGCTTAGGGTGGATGATTATAGTGGCAATTATTTCCTCAGGAAATAGCTTTCTTTTGCATCAGCTTCTCTAGCTGGAAGTCCAAAGAATTGTTCATAAACTTGCTTGGTATTCACGTATTGTTCGTGCAGTTTTTTACCTTGTTCAATTAATGACTTGATTGTCTCTTCCAAATCAATTGAAAAATGTCTAAGCTTTTCATGAATGAAATCAATCTTTTGTACGTTTTCATGATAATAGAGAAGGTGTTTGTCAATTTCTTGTCGTTGCAGTAATAACTGTCTACTTTGTGTGATACCTTGACACAATTCAGAATAAGAACTGTTTGTTTGTTCTTGAATTTGATTAATTTCGGAAATTAACTTCAAAATGTCCTCATCTTCCACTGTGTTGGAAGCCTCATTATTGAGTTCCATAATATCTTGGTTTACTAATTTACAAAAAGATTCCTGGCATTCGGTTGGAATTTGTGGTTCGTTAAAGCAATACGTTTTTACAAATTGTTCAAAAATGTCAAATTGTGAATTTAGGGATTGAATACTCATATTGAACATTCGTTCCACAGCATCATCTAACATTCTATCAATTTCCTTTGCCTCATCTTTTGTCATATTAGGATTTGATGATATTATATGATTTAAAAGTGTTTGTTGAAAGTGGTCATAGCCATCCGAAATAAAAGCTTGTGCGATATTGTATAGATCCTCTATAATAGAGAGCACAGGACTGCCCATAAATTTATCAATAAATTCTACTTGCTGCGATGATGACAGCTCCATTTTATCATCCTGTTGTTGATTTTGCATTTTTTTTAAATAAATATATTCTGATTTTTGAACGTTAAAATTTTTTATTGGCGGGAAATGATGAGTTTAATTTGCATTTTCGTTTAAAATATGTTAATGATATTAATAAGGTTTAGAAGTCCAAATATAATTAGACAAATGTATCAATTTACTCTGAGTTTATTCTATTGATACTGCATACCATTCATGCTATTATTTAGAATGTTTTGAGTTTCGGTTGCTTGTTGTTGGGATTTCAATGTTTGCACTCCTGATAAGAGGAAATGTTTAAACTCTGATGTGATACGTCCATTCAAAGATATTCCAAGAGCATTCTCAAATCCTTTTGGATAAACTTTTCTGTTAGAACTTGTCTGTGGTTGAGCTGCTTGGTGCATGTCATCCTCGTCACAAAGTAAAAAGTTGTTAACTTGTTGATTACCCTCTTTTCTAGCTGATTTCGGTGTTTTTGGTGCAGAATTATCTTGTTTCCATTCATCCTTAAAGACCTGTTCTTGTTGAATAGCAGCCAATACTAGTTTTTTACAAAGTTCCACAATCTTTTCCTCCCCATAAATACAGCTTAATGAATTTTGATGAAGAGATGAAGCAATTTGTGGGTTAGTAAACGTTAAGGGACTGAATTGTGACACACTTCCATGAGCCATAACAATACCTCCACCTAATATTGAAGGACTTCCAATTGGCGGTCTTGATTGAGTGGTATTATTTGAAGAGCTAGGTGGAGCTTGCGAAACCAGATTGGTTTTTCTTTTTTGAGTCTTTCTTTGTGTTGCACTAGTTGAAGTTTGTGGTCCTGCTCCAGATTTTGTTTGTTTTTCCAAAACTCTATGTAAATCAGGACATTCATGATAGTTTTTGCAACCCTGACAACGACATTTTATGGTACATCTCTTATTGTTCTGAAAGCATTCACAATATCGTTTTAAACAACCAGTTTTTTTACAATTACATCCTTTTGCATTATTGTCCACGAATTTTGGTTGTTGTTGATGTTGTAATTTTAATTCGATTGGTTTTGCTCTTGTTGTTGGAGGCTCTTCTTGGTCACCCGAATCATCAATTTCAATATTGTTTTGATTGTCTTCCTCATCTTCTTCTTCCAAACTTCTTTTGGAGGAGGGATTTCTTCGTCTTTTGTCCAAACCTGTTGTGGCAAGAGATGGCTGTGAAGCCATATTCATGGATAGAAAATGTGTTGGTGGAATAGAGGTATGGATGGAAGGAAATGGATTCGAGATGGGAGAAATTAGTGAAGGGAAAGATTGTTGAGATTGGCTTGCCATTGTAGGTGTTGGTCCAAATGGCAGAATTGTGTGAGAAGAAGAAGAAGGTGAATTCATCATGTATGTATTAGGATGTTGCTGTTGTTGATATTGATGGTGGTGATGGTGTGGAATCATTGAAGCCGGTGTTGGATTGAAACCTAAACTAGGACTTGATGACATTCCAACTTGCATTGGAGGAGGTAGTGGAGGCGTGTTTGAATCTAATGTTGTGGACAGATTCATGGATACTCCTCCATTGTTGTTAGGAGTAGTCATAATAGAATAGCAACAACAATAAGATCACTCGGTTTTTAAATGTGTTTAAACTGAAAACACTGTATTTTTTTTTTAAATTTTAAATTTGGGCGCGAAATTTTAATAGTTGTTTATCAAAATATGAGAATTTATAGTCCAGATGATACTAATATTTTTGAGATTTAAACACAGATTTAAAAGTTAAATTAATATATTTAACATATTCTGTTTCTAATCAGAAAATAATAACTGTTTGTAACAACAATTGATTTAAATATTAAAAAAATGAAAATAATCAAAAAACCAGGTCAAGCACCTGCAGAGGAACAAAAACTTGCCAAGAGCGCAATCCCACTTAAAAAATCGTCTAGTCGTTTTCTCTTGATTACATCTTTGAGTATTGCCAGTATCTTCTTGGGTGCCGAAGTTGCCCACAGAATTTTGAAGCCAGATGTGACCATCAAGGTTGATTTAAAACAATCATCGGAAAAGATTTAACGATATAGTAGAGGAGTTGGAAATTGGTTTCATACTCTTGATATTCGGAATATTTTCAAATCCAATATTTAAAATTTTAGATGGAATATGGAGAAGGTTGATAATGGGTTATTGATGGCACAACTAATTAGTCCTGAATAAATCATTAAAATCCGTTCAAGAAAATATAATTTAATTAAAATCCACCGACTTTGTCTCTTGGAATAATACGTAAATCTGTACCATACTTGAGCCAAACGTTTCCTGCAGTTTGACTAGGATTAATACCGATACCATCATTGGAGAGAATTGCACTAGTTTCAGCAGAAATTTGGAATTCTTCAGCAGCATACTTCAAAACAGCAGTGAATGGTGCACTTTCAGGAACCTTGATTCTAATCCCGTTTGATTGTTATTATTAATTGTTACAATATGTGTGATGATTAATTCAATGATCGGAAATGGTCAATCATTTATTTACATACGTTCTAAAAGGTTGCTTTGGGTGTGATGTTAAAGTAATCTTGAAAGTGACTTTGTTTTCGGTGGTTGCAGACATTTTTTTGGTTGATAGTGCCACGTATCTATTTTAAATTCAATCCTGATTCACTCGTAAATATTTTCTCTTATTGCAGAAGGGAGTAAATGTTCTTGTTGCATTTGAATACGAACAGATGTGACTGCATCTTCAATAACTTTCATTCTATCTTGCAGTTGATTTTCTGGAATTTTTGTTGAGCTCTCAAAACTGTCCATTCCTTCTTCTGTATAATCAATATCTGAATATAGTTGACCACACTTTGCAACACCTTTAAACCATTCCCCAACATACTTTTGACCTTGTGTGATATAGTAATACACTCCTGGACCATGCTTCAATCCATTCAGGAAGGAACCTTCGAATCTATCTCCATTCTTTTCCACACAGGCTCCATTACCTCCTCTCATATCATTTTCCCATTCTCCTTCATATTTCGTTCCATCAAGATAGTACATGACTCCATAGCCACACCTTTTGTCGTCCTTCCATTCACCGTCATAAATTTCTCCATTTTCATAATAAAATACACCCTTTCCATGCTTCTTATCGTTTTGGAATTCTCCCAGAAATACTCTTCTGTTTTTTTCCTTTGAATATAGGGATCCCTTACCATGCTTTTTATCATTTGCCCAACCACCTTTATAATTTACCTTTTCATTATCAACCTCTCCGTAGCCATGTTTTTGATGACCTTTCCATTGTCCTTTGTAAGTTTCCTTTGGTTTCCCTTGAAGTGATGAGGGTTTATAAACTGTGGCACGAATACCATGTCTCTGACTCTTGGCATCATTTTGTTTCCATAATTGATCCGTTTTTGATAATTCCAATTCAGGAATATCTTGAAGAGAAGGATTTGTTTCCATTGGTTTGTCCAAATCTTCGTCATCTACCAATCCATCAAGGTATTTCCTGTATAATCTCTTGTAGTATTCCAATTCCTCTTGCTGTTCAGTTGGGGGATGGCCAGGGGCTAGTTTATCTTCTGGAATGCTTGTTTCGAGTTTTTTAATCTTATTATAGAGCTTTTTGATTTTAGAGTTCAAGACTTGTTTTACAGGTTTTGAGAGGATGTGTCTTGCAATTCTGAGATTTTCCAAAACTTCCATTGTTTCAAGATAGTGGAATTCCGTTTGAGAAATAGATCCAATAATTACTGTGGCACTCTTTCCACCAAGAGAATCGCTCATCATGGCAGTTACTTGAGAGTCTCCAAATAAACTGTTAATATTGATAGCTGTATCCTTTTTAACTCGTGTGTGGTTGACTACATTGTGAATTGCGTTACCGAAAGCAATCATACTCATGTTTAAACTTGCTCCTTCCTTCATATGATCTCCCTTTGCTCCAATTTTACCAATTCTTTCGGTACCCTTCAAGTTTACAAACATAAAAGAAGATGAGACATCCTCTTCTGGGTGATCGTAATTGTTTCTTGTGAGCCTTAATCTCATAAAGGAGTGCAACCTAATTTTTCTTTGAGCAGTCAATTGTTGGCTTCTTCTTATACCATTATCAATTAGTGATTGAAGATGCTCCCAACTGTCAACTTGATGTTCAGATAGATTTGTGATAAATACCCCTTCCTTTCCACTTCTTTTTAATTTGAGCTCTTTCCCCTCATTCAAATCAAGTAAATCCAAAATCGAATCATTACTCATTTCCCAGAAAGAAAAAGAAATACTATAATCCACCTTGTCAGAAACTGAAGAGAGATAGGAATAGCCTTCTCTGAATGTCAAATCAACAATTCCTTCCTCTCTTTCATTTCCAATCATCATTTCAGTTTTTCCTGTTCGAGAAGATCCATAGGAAATAATAGTTCCATTATAACCCTCAATCACGGCATTCAATACTGGTACACAAACACTCTCAAAGATTGTGTTGTTTGTTGTTTCTGAATCAAAACAATTGTCAAATGAATAGAGCAAACCCTCTCTACTTTCAGGGTGATAGGCAATCAACTTGTTTACATCCGATATTTCAACAATATTTTGAGCATTAGCACTCGCTTCCTCAGCTATTTGATTCAATAAAACATGAATGATACTAGAGAAATCTACATACCTGGTACAGGAGAGACTCGTACGCAAACATGAATGTGATTATAATGTTCCTCTACAGTCTTGGAAATATCCTCTTCACTATCTGAACTCTTTCTTAGATATTCATTGTTAGAGTTATTAATCGACTCCTCATTTATGATACTGCTCAAATTTAGGGATTCATTCATTTTTTAAAGATGTTGTGATTGGTTTGAACTGTAATTTTTTAATTCAATTTTAAAATTGGCGGGATATTGATAAGACAACCTTTTGACATAAATAATGTATATCATTTCTACTCAGTTAAACATCTTGTTGATCCTTTGAGGGTCTCATTTCTGTTGAATAATTCAATGATTGAACAATCCATTTCGTAGTGATGCTTAATTTGGGTATGCCACTGCTGAGATGGTTGTGATCAACTTCTGGACTTACCAAAATCCCAATCATTTGATGTGATTCTCTTGGGACGAGCTTTGTGATCTGACATGTGTGGTACGATTTGATTACTCTATTTCACAATGAAACAAAGAATGCTACTAAGGGTGATTCAGATGATGATTCCTTCTGTTGAGATGCACTATTAGAGACCACATGAATAACCTCAGAATCAGCTGCTGTAGTGGATGGAAACATAAGATTTTTTAGATTCTAATCCTTACTGTATTATACCGAAAGTTACCCCGCCGAAATGGCACTCTTAATTGAGCTCTTCATGTTCCTCAATATTTAAAATATATACATTTAAAATATTACTATTTAGAAAATATTTATTAATCGTGGTCAACGTGTATTGTGTATTCAGTTCTATGGCGATTGTTGTGGTTGTTGTAGTGTTGATTATCAATACCTCCATTGGAGGTATCATTGTTGTTAAATGAATATCCAGGATGACTATCTCTCTTACAATCAACTTTTGAAGGAACATTTTTGAATTTTGTCATTTTGAATTGATTGGAACTATCGTCCTCTCTGGGGGTTAATTTGATTTTGGCATCCTCTGATCGTTTCATAATATCCAACTTTGCTCTTGTATTTACAGATGATAACATTTCTTGCTTTTTGTCTTCCTTAAATCTACGATCAGTTTCTTCCTTTTTCTTTGCCCATTCCTCTGCGAATCGATGTTCCATCAAATCTTTAGCTTTTTGGTCAAAAACATTCCTATGTCCATAAGCAAAGCTTGGATCTACATCCGAAGGGAGAAGATCTGCTTTCTTTTCCTTCTTGTGGGAGGTTATTCTTGCATCGTGACTTTTTCTAAAGTTCGAAATTTGAGAGGAAGACACTTGTTTTTCCTTTAAACTAAGCACATTTAATTTCTTAAAATCTCTATCTGGTGTTTCATCTCTATGAGGTTGATTTTCCTTCCACGAAAGCACTACTTTGAGAGCCCCTTCAACATCAGGAACAACCTTTTTGCCATATGTATGATTATTGCCAAGAACATCCACTGGATTTTCTGAAACTTTTTTCCTTGCTGAGAGCATATTTACAAGCTATTTTATTACTATAACCAAGAGATGAAGATTTGATGAGGAGTTTATTGTTGTGATTAATAACGAATTTCCTTAACGCCTGTTGTTGTAGTTTTTTTAAAGTCTATTTCGCAACCGTTATGAAATAAAATGATCCTTAATTGGAGATGAAAGAGGTACCAACGAGATTTAAGAGAAATATTAATAGCTTTGTTGAAGATCAAAAAAACAACAAAAAAATGCCTACCACATAAAAAGAGGGGTACAAACAAACCCCAAATGAATAACTTGGAAAGACTCACAGAAAGCAAGTCCGATATTGAATATAAAAGAAAATTAAATAAAATTTCAAAGGACAAGGAAGAAAAGAAGAAGGTTGCCTACTCTTATCTCAAGACTATCTCCAAGATGGGCTATGATTTTGATGATTCTATCAAACAACATAAAAGAAAGATGGAAAAAGTGAAGGAAAAGAAGGAAACCAAGAAAGATCCATTCAAAAAAGAAAGAGAGGAATTCGAAAGAAAACAAATGGAAAAACAACAGGCAATAGAGGAAAAAAACAAGGCCAAGGAGGAACTCCAACGTAAACATTACGAAAGAGAAAAGAAGAGAAAATACATGAGAAGAACCAATAACAGAGGTCAGCCAGTCCTCAAACATCAAATGAGTCAAATTTTGAAGAAAATTTCAGATACCAAATAGATTGACAAGTTGTAGATAATAGGAATAATTCGACCTAAACCCAACCAGGTTTTCAACACTCTCTGGTCACAATTATTACAACAATAATGGATCCATCACACACAGGATTGATAATAATGAGGAAACAACCATGATTCATTAGCCAAGATAACAAAGAATAAAAACTTCAAAAAAAATGTTAGGAATCCTCATCTTTCTGTATGGTTATGCTCTATTGGCTGGCCTCATTCTGTATACACTCTTGATGGGACCAACAGATTTCCACAAGAATGGATATATTGGAAAATTCTACAAATTCCTAACACAATGCCCTAAACGTATTTGTTCAATGTGTTGCGGAATTGGATGTTTGAAACGTGCAGAAAAGTATTTCCTCCATACAAGAAATCCGATTTTGCAGGTAAGATTTAGATCACAAAATTATACATTAATTTATTACGTATTTATCTGTACAGATTGTTTATTTGGCTCTTATCAGCATCAATGTTGCTCTCTACTTGGTAACAGTATTCAGAGAAATTCCGAATCTTTACATCCCAGAATATCATCGTTACACTGGCCTTGTTGCACTTATCATAACCTATTGTTCATTCTTGATTGCCTCCTTCTCTGATCCTGGATTTATTACCAAAAAGACGGAAAGACAATTTGAAAAATCGTTCCCATACGATGAAGTTATGTACATTTCCGAGAGAAAATGTTCAACTTGTGATATTGTTCGACCAGCTCGTTCTAAACACTGTCCTCTTTCTGGAAAATGTGTTGCTAAATTTGATCACTATTGTGGATGGCTGAATAATGATGTTGGTGAGTTGAATTATAGATGGTTCCACTCGTTTTTGATTTGCAATTTCCTTCTAGTAGTTTATGCAGTTTATATTTATGTTCAAACATTGATGAGTTTGGTGGATGAGGAAAATTTGTGGAGTTCTACATTTATGAATAATAAGGGAGAAAGAGTTTCTGCATCTGTTTCAATTATTATTCAATATATGCTCTCTCGTCACATTATGATAATTGCTCAATTGTTCTTTATTGCAGCATGCGGATTGATGATTTTTGGATTTTGGCTTTATCATTTCTATTTAGTTTGCACAAATACCACCACTAGCGAAACTTTCAAGAAGAAGGATTTGGAAGAGTTGTGGAAAGTTGTTACCAGATATGTTGAAACAAAGAAAAAGAATGGAGGAAAAATGTTCAATTTGCAAGAGCTTTATGATCAACTCTATCAAGAAGAGGAAGAAGAGGAATCTCAAGACGAAGTTCAAAAGAAGAATACTGAAAAGAAAAAGCAAGTGCGAAAGGAATGGAAGATGAAAATGTTAGAGAGAATGATTGATATGGCAACAAATGGAAAATCTCTTGATTTGAGCTTTTACAATCGTGGAATAATCCAAAATATTAAGGAGGTCATGTTTCCACCTGCATTGTATTCCAAACCTTCCAGATTTACTAAATAAACTCTTTATTGAATCATCTTATTTTTCTTTCCTTTAGCCTTTCAATAAGTTGGTCAATAGATGATAAGCTATTCTTTTCGGATAGTATGTGGAGGATATAATTCTTGACAGCTTCATTTGAAACAGATTCAAACAATATGGAAATGATTGATTTTTGTTCGACTGACCACTCAGCTGATAGGGATGGAAGGCTTGCACAAACATGATAGGCCATATATTTGAAAATAAAACAGCCCTCCAAGTCCTCTTTTGAAATCACAGCCAGAAATCTCTTCAAATACAGTACAATCAGATCCAAATTAGTTTCATTTGGGAATATAGAGAGTTTGCTCAACCATTCATTTCCAATATTTAAAACTCTGATTTGTTTAAAGGTCAACTCATTCACAATATGATTTCTGTATTTTGAACTCCAAATATTGGTGTGTACAAAGAAGCTAAGAACATACTGGGCAAATGTTGACTGATTAAATGATGCTGATGTCTGTTGTTCAATAAAATCTTTAAACATTTGGAAGAAAATATCTTCCATGGTCTCCATTTTAGCAAATCCTCTGAATGGATTTGTAGCGTATGGGTAAGAGTTCGCTTTTTGAAGTAAATATTGTTCCTCAAAATATGTATCAACCCATGTTTGCAATAACTGTTGTACTGAATCAATAAAGAAAATATCAGTATCCATAAGGAATATTTTCATAATATTTGCAAATTGAATAACTTTTGGATAAAATACATTAATGTAAGATTGTTGAGATGAAGTAGAAAATTGTGGGTCATTTCTAAAGTTCGATCCATAAGTAAGCGTTAAAATAAATTTCAATGTGTCAACAATTAGACCAACATTCTTTGTTTCATCCAATCTGTTAATATAATAGTATTCAATTGATTTGTAAATCCAATCACTTGGACTAGTTGGCTCAAACTCTTGTGAATGGAAAGGAGCTCCAACCTGAATATTGTTACTTTCAATAATATTATCCTTCTCAGATTCGCTTTGTGAAACTTCAAACAAATCCTTATCCAAGTAATTCAAAAGGGTAGGGTGATAATTCAATACAAATGTTTGTAAAATGTAAAAGAAAAGATACCTGTCACCCTTGAATTTGATTGGTTCGAGTAAGGAAGAGGTAAACAAAGCCAAATTGCAAATCTGATCACTAGAAATTAAATCCTTGAGTCTTGTTTTCTCATATGTATACAACTTTAAAAAGTAAAAGCTCAGATTGAAAAAACGTTCTCTTAGAATAAAGTACTTGTATCTGAGAGGATTCTCTGAAAAGAGGGACTTGCTATAAAACTCCTTAGTAAACAAATACTTGGTAAATACTGAATTGTAAATTCTCAACAATAGCGACTCGAAATGAATATCATTATACAAAACTCCAAACAGGTGCTTGAATGACTTGGAACTAAAATAGCAAATGGTTACAACAGATGTAATGTTTGCAAGTAATTTGGTAATGGTTTCAAAGTTATCTGCAGAGTTTTCTAAACTTTCTAATTGATTCAAAATTAATTCAGCCCACTGATAGATCTCTTGATAAAATACTCTATTTTCTACTCTTTTCATTACCATAAGAATTTGTGATGTTGTGTCAATATCATCCTTGGAAATAAATCTTGCGAAATCACTGTTTGGATTACAATAAAAATTATCATAAAACGTGCAAATAAAGTACAGAAATCTAATACACAAAGATTCCATACCACTTTTAAGGGCCTTGACAGCTAATAATGGACAATCTTCCAAAATGAAATTTTCCAAATGACCAATAGAATTTTCATCTACTTCGTCCTTATCTTCAAAGGATGGGAAGGAGAGTGCTGACTTTGATTCCATATAGACTTGCATCAAAAATAAGCAATGTTTTGACAATCTTATGGCTTGGTGATTCTTCTTAAAGGCTAACTGGATGATGGTAACAAGATTTGGAAACATTTCTTGACAGAATAGATGCATAACACTGACGATCTTGTAACTGGTACAGGCAACTATAAATGATACCAACTCGTTACAAAATTCTAACAATTCTTCATTTTGTTCTGAAAGACAAAGTGTCAAATATTGTTTAGAAATATCAATAATATTAGTATTCTTAATAATTCTTTCACAAATATTCTTTCCATGACAAGCAAGTGCAGAACACATCTTGGCATAATTTGTTGCCAATCTTGGCGATTTGTAAAAAAGTGAGCTATTAAAACCCTTAAAAGCAAACTTTTTAAGCATTTCCTGAACTATCTTTGAGGCAACGGTCAAAGAGTACCTTGAAAATAGAGCTAAACAATCCAAAACACATTCTAACAAAGTATTGTCATCCTCACATTCTAAAATTGACACCATGTCAGAAATTACATGTTGGGTAATATCCTTTTCATACTTTTTGATAATGTCTACTTTTTCGGAAATGGAATTATTGAGTGTATGTAAACCAAAATCAAATGAATCTCGAGTAATCATTTGATTTATCTCATCTTGTTTCGAGTAGAGGGTAGATAACAGTGTTCTAACGAGCTCTGATGTTACAGTAATTAGGTTTAGATTTTTGTGGAGAACGGTTGGACTCCCATTTGTAGCATCTGCATATCCAAACCAAAATATCGTCTTGAATAATTCATACTTGGATTCTAAATATTCAATGAGTTCAAATGAATTGTTTGAGCCAATTTTTTTGATGATTGAAGAGAGAAGCTTGATATTAATTATTCTCTGATTGATCACACTGCTTCTAATAAGTTGGAAAATTTCAAGAATAGTATAACCAGCTTCCGATTGATCTCCTCCATGATGGTAAAGACCTGATTGGACGTGGTATTCTTTGTTCTTATCGATTACGTTACCTTCCAAATCAAATCTAAGAGGCTTGAATCTACTATTGTCCTTTTTTTCTTCCTCAGACTCGGCAATAATCTCTTGACCACCAACAATCCACTTTAGCTTTTCCTCTTCATCTTTTACATTTTTGAGTTCACTTGGATTCAAACTATCTTTAATTTTTTCAATAATTTCAGTAATATCCTTTTCAATAATTTCCTTCTTTTCTTCTTGTGACATTTTAACTGGTTCTTTTGGTGTGATATCTTTAGGATTAAAAGTAGATTTCTCCTTTGCCTGCTTCTTTTTCAATCCTCTATTTTTGAGCAAGTTAATGAGGGAAGAATCAAAATTCTTTAAAATCTGTTCTTGAGCCTCTTGTATTTCTTCATTAGACATTTCAGAAAGCATCTTGTCACTTTCTTTATCAATAGAGTCTTCTTCTGAGACTCTTTCATTTTGAACATGTTTTAGTTTTTCAATTTTTTCCAATACTGGCTTTTCAATTGTTGGTGCCAGTGTTTGTTTTGATTTTTCCAATGGTTTAGTTTTTTCCTCTTGCTTTTTTCTTCTTCCCAAGAATGTTAGTGTGGGTTGTTTTAAAGTTGGAAAAGGTTGTGGTTGACTAGGAATTGTTGGTAAAGTGATCGAACTTTTAGAAATGTCTCTCTCTACAATAGTTGTGTTATTAAAAATTCGGAGAATATTCTTTGGTGCATCATTCTGTGATGCTCGTTGTTCCTTCTCCATGGCAAATTTGGATTTTTTCACTTGTTGAACAGAAGGTTTAGCTTGTTGTTTTAAAAATAATTCTTGTGCTTTTAATTGTTCTTCATAGTCATCATTAATTTCTTGTTCAAGATTTTGTTCGGAAGTTGTTTCAAACGTATTGTCTTGTTGATTCTCTTCATCCTCTTCGAACGAAATTCCACTCATCGCTGCTCTCTTGAGCGCATTTTTATTTCTGCTCATTTTTTTGAAGTTGGTGAAGAAAAATATAAAGCAACAAGCCACATTGTTTCTCTCAATTGTAGTTTCACTTATGACTGTGCAAATTATTCAAACCAATTTTTACCCTCAATTGAAGAATCAGTAACAGCGTAAGATGAGGAAATGGAGGAAGAGGCTCTCATATTTTGTTGTTGTTCCAAAACTTTAACCACATTAAGCAATGAATCTTCATCATAGTATTCTCCCTCATCTTCTGAATCTGAATAATCACTATCAGTAATAAATGATTCTGAAAACGAATAGCTATTATTCCTCTTCTCAGGATGTTTTTCTGGTTTGGGAGGTTGTTTGGTGATTGGGTCTTCCAACATAAAGTCCTTATCAAAACTTGAAGATGCTTCTCTCTCAAAAACAATATTAACATGGTTTGTAATGAGTTTGTGTGGTGATTCTTTTCTAATCTTGTCTGACTTTTGTACAATATTGAGCAAATCAGAATCATCCACCGTTCTGTCAATAACTTTCTTTGATGTTGTGAGATGGGTGGACTCTTTGCTTCCCTTCCTTGGAGTGGCTAAATAGTCTAGTAGAGGTGATTTGTTAGAAATGTCTGATATTGAAGGAGAGTTTTCTATTGAAACATCTTTCCTTCTGTCTTCTTTTGTTGGTGAATATTTTGTTTCCTTTTGAATGGTATCCTTTTGTGTGACTTTTGGTTCCCTTTCAGGAGAAAGCTTTTTTAACAGAGCTTCTAAATCTCTAGTCTTTTTATCGAGTATCTTTTTTTCAAGAGCAATTGATTTTGTTTCACTCAACTTGACTGGTGTGGAAACAATGGTACTTGTTTGTTGTTCCTTTTCTTCTGTTGGCAGAGTTGGTTCAGTTTCAGTTTGTGTTGACAATTCCCTTGTTTCCTTCTTTTGTAACACTAGTGACATTCTATTGATTTCTAATTCTTCCACTTGTCTTTGAATTTTTACGTTATCTCTTTGGAGAGCTCCATATCTTTCCAACATTCGCTTATTTTCTTCTCTTAAAAAAGAGACTTCTGAAACTCTTTCTTGTTGCTCCTTCTCTCTTTCTTCTGCCAATCTTGTTATGATTACATCACTCTTGTCTTTCAATTTTTTAAGTTTAGAAAGGCTAATATTGTATTTTCCTTTCAACTCGGTTGACTCTCGTTCAAATATTTCCTGTTGTTCAGTATACTTTTGAATTAATTCCTCATTCTTTTGTGCCTCTTCCTCATATAACTTTTTGTATTTTCTGGCTTCCTTGTGACTGTCATCCAGCTTTTTAAACATTTGGGCAAGTTTTTGTTTGTCAGACAAACAGAGATCAGCAAACCCTATTTCCTTCTTTGTGTTTGCTTGATTTAAGTAATCCTGAACTGATGATATGATGGGATTAAATGATGATGTACCCGAATATGAAGATGAAGATTGAAGAATGGCTTGCGTATCCAAGCTATCCTTGCATGAGGTTGGTTCGTTCATTTTTTTTTTGCTTTATTTTCGTAACCATTTTGGCGCCAAACCTTGATAAGAAAATGTGGGGCTAAACTCTGTTCAACATGATAATGACCAGTTCTTTTCTTTCATTCTAAAGTTGTTAAAAACTGTTGCTAATAAATACTACCTGTTAAAATACAGTAATTATTCAAAAAAAATGGGTACAGCATGCTCAGTAGAAGAGCACAGACTTATAGCCTTAGATTTTGGGGATGCAATCAAATTACCACAACCAGAGCAAATTACCAAGAGAATTGTCTCTCATAGTTTACCTCCGAATTATAGCTTGCAAGAAACATTGTCTCCACAGGTGCCAAAATCCCCTCGACTTCCTTCTAAGGTGATCCAAGAGGAATACTCGACTGAAATACCCTTCGATGACGTTTATTATGAGATGAGATTTGAATCACTAAGGAAGGACTACCACAATAGTGAAGTTCTATCAACAGCAGCATCAAATTCTGCCTCAAATAACGACAATTCTAGTTCCGACAGTCCTAGCCTGTCGTCTTCATTTATCAAATCTTCATTTACTGGCTCTTTCACTGGGTCACCTAGTGATCAGCCTCAATTTGATCCTGCCCTTCTCGATGATAAGGACGATCGTTTTATATTATTTGATTCAATCAATTCAAATTTCACAGAATTTAAAAACAACAAGATGGCTCAATTGTCTTACTCATGTGTTGAAAGAGGAGAAGACAACAAGATGCACATTAATGAATTTATGAATAGTTACCCAAGCTTCCAATCTAGTGAAAAGAGAGCAAAATTTATTCTCAAAATATTACTGAGAAAAACAAAGAAAATTGAAAGAGGTTTTGATCCAAAACAAAAGGCATTACCAAGCTTAAAATTGATGGATCTTGCTGACATTCTTGCGTTGGGAAAAGAAAAGCCTAGGAAATTACAAAATCCATTGGAAAAAAGACATTATATTAAATTGGCAGCATTCTTACTCTATCAAACACTCAAAGGAAAGGAATTGAACAAACAGGAAGAAAAGTTTTGTGAAAGGACAGAGGAATTATTGACGTTATTGAGTGACAATAACAAACCTAAAGTTGAGTCTAACAATATTATTGATTCTCTTGGTGAAATTAATGTGGATTTGAAACATTTTACAGCCATTCTGACATGGTTTGAAGGAAAAATCAAAGGAACCGAAGATGACAACATGCTAAGATTATAAATTGTAAAATAAAATGTAAAATATTCTAATTCTTCAAATCAACATTTCCAGGTTGTTCTGTACAAACAGAACCGGATCTGTTTTGCTCTTTCTTTTGTTTTTCAATGGCAAGTAATTTTTCCTCCACAATTTGTTTTGCCTTCTTGAATTCATCAAAAGCACCATCCATACTATACAAACCAACTAGACTAATTTTGGTTGAAGTTTTCATGGCAGTTCCAAGTTTCTTCTTTGTCAAAGCAAAGAATACTGGTAGCTCTTGTTCATTACACTTTTGAATAATTTCCTCAATCTTTGTGTCAAGTCCACCTGGAGTAGTAACCTTATCAATGTTTGGAGCAATTACTACGGCTCTGATATGTTTTAGTTTTAATCCCTTGAGTACCTCTCTTATACCAATCACATATCTCAATCTTTGTTTGAACTTTTTCTTATCTGTTTTTTTCAATCTGAACTGATAGAATTGAAGTTTGGTCAACATTTGAAAAATGATATTCTCATAATCAGGATCCAGAGGGTAATTTACATATTCTCTAATTTTTCTTTCATTTGAATTTTTGAGAACAACCTCCATTGACTCGGCAATAGAGAGGATGTCCATTTCATCATCTGCAACAAGCTTTTCCTCTCCATCAGATGAGTCATCCTCTTTTGTTAATATTGTTTTTGAATTTTCTAATATGGTTGTTTCTTCTGTTTTTTCAGGTACTATTTCAATTACAACTGATTCAGTCTCTGTATCCTCTTTCAAATTCTTTAAAAATTTCTTAACATCCAAAAATTCGCCTGGAGCAATATTATGCAACTTTCTAATTTCCTTTTCCTTTAAGATTAATTTCTTTAGTTTGTTTGGTTTTTTCTTTTTTGTAAGAACTGTAACAAGAGCTTCTGTTGATTCCTCATTAGTTGAATGAGTCACAGCTTTAATGAATGCATTATAGACATCTTCGTTGGTAATCTTGGATGCATCCTCAGAACGAATTTCCAATCTAATTGGTTTCATTCCCTTCATATCTCCTTTAGAAAGAAACGCCTTTTCAACTCGATTCATTTTTGACAATGATTTTTTAGTATTGTCATCCTTTGGAATTTCCTTTTTGGTTGTTTTTGTTGCTTGTTTTGAAACTGTAGACTTTTCATGGGAATTAGTATTAGAGGATGAAAAATTGATTTTCCTTGATATTTCTTCACCAATATGATCTGCCAATGTAAATTTCTTATTCTTCTTCTTTTCCACTATAGGAATATCAGATACAACTTGCTTCAGAGATGCTTTGGAGGTTTCGGAAGTTTTCTGTGGTGATAGAGTCTTTTGATTAATTACAGGATTATTGAATGTAGGTTCTAAATTATTGGGAAGCAAACTAATTGGTGTACTTGTCAAAATGTCTTTATATGAAAATTTTGCTGATTGTTGAGGTGATTCTTCATTGTCAGCACTAGCAACAGTGGGAAAATTCAAATTGTAACCGGCCATATTGGCATTCCCTTGTTTTCTTTTAGGTTCCGAGGATAATGAAGACTTTTTACTCCTTGATGATTTGTGTGTTTGATGATTATTTGAAGAAGAATTACTTGTTGTTGATACTGGTAATGATGATGAGGAGGCAGTATTCGGAAAAACATTCAAAAAAGAAGGAACAAATGGCTTGCTGTTGGCATTAAGAGACATTTTTTTGTAATTGACTTTAATTAAACCTTTGACAAGAACTTGAATAAAACATGTTAATAAACACATAGATCTCTGTAATAATAACTGCTATTTATTACCATTTTAATTGAATTGTAACAAGTGAGCTCAACTACGGTTTTAAAACCGTGCGAAAGGAATTTCAATCTTCCTTTTAATTAATTAAAACAAACATTGTTTACAATAAAAAACAATAAACTACAGCTTCTCTATTTCTTCTTTAAGCCGTGTAATGATGAAAAACTGAGCTAATTTTCCAAAAAACGAAAAATCGCCACAATTAAAAAGCTTCTCAGAGAATCCAAATATTAATTCTTCAACCAAGCTTCGGTTCCCGAACACTTGCCAAAGGTTGTTATTCGTTGTCTCTCTCTTCGCACACCACCATCGTGTAAGCTTGTGATTTCTCTAAAATTTCTTCACACTTTTACACTTGTCATCTTTGTATCACCATTTGATAATATAAAATTCTCCTTGATCGTACTCAGAAAAGATCTTGCAGCAACTGTTCGGTTTTTTAATCTTTCTCTCTTCCAGTAGCATTCTTATTCACTTGCCCGAACAGCAATAAATTCGGGAACTACCAGCAACAATCAGAAAAATTCCACCCAAAAAAAACGCGTTAACACACAGTCATCTTTTTCACACACAAAGACAGAAGATCAAAATGAACAAGAGCAGACAATCTTTGAGAGGATTGATTAAGAATCATCAATCAGCCAAACACTTTTCTACAAATATTTCACCTCAAAATCCACATTTTGGTATTGTTGGCATGGAAACATACTTCCCAAATAGATTTGTTTCACAATCAGCTTTGGAACAACATGATGGTGTGAGTGAAGGAAAGTACACTATCGGATTGGCTCAAAGTAGAATGGCTGTTGTTGACCTTGAAAGAGAAGATACTGTTTCATTGGCAATGACTGCAGTAAAACGTTTATTTGAAAAGTATTCAATTGACCCAAGACAAGTTAAGAGACTTGAAGTTGGCACAGAATCACCAGTTGATAAATCCAAGTCTATTAAGAGTTTTATTATGCAACAATTCCCACAAGTTGATACTTCAGAAATGGAAGGTATTGATACTATTAATGCTTGTTATGGTGCTACTAATGCCTTGTTCAATGCCTTGTATTGGCTCAATTCCGAACATACTACTTGTAAAAAGAATGATGTTTATAGTGTTGTTGTAGCTGTAGATATTGCTCAATATGAAAAGGGACCAGCTAGACCAACTGGTGGTGCAGGTGCTGTTGCCATGTTGTTGGGTAGAGATGCTCCTTTGGCTTTTAATGATTTTAGATTGAAGGCATTCCACATGGAACATGCTTATGATTTTTACAAACCAGTCAAGACCAGCTATTTCCCAACTGTTGATGGTCAATATTCAAATATTTGTTATTTGAGAGCTTTGGATATTTGTTATGAAAGATTAAGAGCTAGACATGAAGAACCAGTTGCTGTTGCTGATTTGGATTATTTGTGTTTCCATGCTCCATACAACAAGTTGGTTCAAAAGTCATTTGCTCGTATGATTTATTCCGATTTTGCATTGACTACCAGTGAGCAAGAATTTGATAGAATTTGTGCTAAATACAATGTTAAGGATGCCGAAACTAAGAGTCAAATTAAAAAGTTCACCAAATCTGCTCCAAGAGAAGAGACTTACAATGATAACGAATCAAGCAAATTCTTTATTAATTTAACTAAGAAGATTTATGAACAAAAGGTATCTCCAAGTACTTATCTTCCAAGAGAATTGGGTAATACTTATGCTGCTTCTTTATACGCTGGTTTTGCTTCATTGGTTGGTTTGAAGGGTCAAGAACTCCAAGATAAGCGTATTAATATGTTCTCATACGGATCTGGTTTGGCCAGTGCCATGTTTGAATTGCAAGGAAGAGAAACTACTCACAAGAAACACAGATATCAATTGGATGACATTAAGAATATCCTTGATTTACCAAATCGTCTTAACAATAGAATTGAAGTAAGCCCAGAACAATATTCTTCCATCATGGATGCTAACATGGAAACATATTTGAAGCATGACTTTGTTGCCACAAATCCTACCGATTATATTGATTCAGGATCTTATTACTTGGATAGAGTCGACGATAAGCACAGAAGATTCTATTTGAAGAAGGATTAATTTTGTAATTTTTTTTGTGTATTTTAATGATTGATGTGTTAATCAATTTTGATTACAACACAGTTGTGTTGGCCTAATGTATAAATATTTCTTTTAACTTATTTACAAAATCTATATTATTTTACAAATCTTCTCTCAATAATTCTAAATATTATCTGCTAAAGAGAAACTAAAAACTCTACTACTTGAAATAATAAACTAAAAATCTAATCAAATAGTAGAAAAAGAAAAAGACTCCAACAATTATCAAAACCAAAGTCCACATTTGACTCCAGGTCCTCACATCAAAAACTTGTTCCATCCTGGTCATCACTTTTTTCATTCCTACATTGGTTTCCGTCATGTTTGTACTTGTTCCCTTGAGTCCATAAACTTGTTGGGAAACTTCATCTTTCAACTCTCCTGCTATATGTTTCAATGCTTGACTGGTTTGCCCTAATTCCAAAGCAACTTGATTAAATTCAGAATCTTGCAAATCTTCATCCTGTTCATTTACACTTCTATCCCGATACCCAGTTGTTGGTTTGGAGGAGGTATCCTTTTCCGAAGCACTTCCAAACAGTGATGACTTTAATTGTCTATGATTATTGGCCATTTTTTTCATTTTTGCTTTCTATTAATAAGTTTAAGTACGTCATTGATGATGAGAAGAAAAATGATTCAAAAACAAATTTTTGTGTAGTTAATTAAAATTGTAAACATTATATTTCTTAGAAGAGCATTGTGCTCAATTTCTTTTCAGCATAATCCATATCAGCCCATTCCTTTCTCTTCATGTAATCTTCAACTTGATCCTTACTAATCTTACCAACAGCAAAGTATTTAGCTTCTGGGTGAGCAAAGTATAATCCAGATACGGATGCAGGTGGCCACATTGCCAAACTTTCTTCAATCAATTTAATTCCAGTCTTTTCAGTAATTTGACCAATTCTCCACATTGTCTCCTTTTCAGTGTGGTCAGGTTGTGATGGATAACCAGGAGCAGGTCTGATACCTTGATATTTAACTCTCAACAAATCTTCAGTATCCAACTTTTCTTCTGGAGAATATCCCCAATAATCCTTTCTGACAAGTTCGTGTAATAATTCAGCAAAGGCCTCTGCCAATCTATCGGCAAGAGCTTTAACCATAATGGATGAGTAGTCATCATCATCTTCTTGATATTTAGCAGCCAATTCTTCAGCACCAAAGATGGAAACAGCAAATTGACCAATATAATCATTCAATCCAGTAGTCTTTGGAGCAATAAAGTCAGAAATACACATGAATGGTTCTTCATCATTTTCCTTTTCAGCTTGTTGACGAAGACCATAGAATGTACCAATTTGCTTCTTTTCCTCTGGACAAGTTGGATCATAAATTTCGATATCATCCAAACTCTTGGAATCATTTGTATTGGCTGGGTAGAAACCAACAATACCTCTAGCAACGAGTTTCTTTTCTTCAATAATAGATTTTAACATCTTGGTAGCATTATCAAAGAGTTTCTTAGCTTCTTCACCAACATCAGGATCGTTGAAAATCTTTGGGTAACCTCTGTGTGGATATTTACCCTTAATTTGCCACACTGAGAAGAATGGAGACCAATCAATATGAGACACAAGTTGGTCAAGAGGGAAGTTGTCCAAAACTTTTTCACCCAAAAAGGTTGGAGACTTTGCAGGTGGTTGCTTTTCCCAATCTATTGCAAGTCTGGATTGTCTGGCATGTTGAATATTTTCGAACTTTCTTTCAAGGAGTGAGTCGTAGTGCTCTTCCCTCAATTCTTCATAGAGTTCATTAATTTCTTCCATATATTCTTCTCTCAATCTATTATCCAAAAGGCTTGAGGCAACAACAACACTTCTACTGGCGTCTAAAACATGGATACATGGTTGATCGTATTGTGGGCAAATCTTGACAGCAGTGTGGGTTCTAGATGTAGTAGCACCACCAATAAGAAGTGGACAAGTCAATCCACCCTTTTGCATTTCCTTGGCAACAGTAGCCATTTCATCCAAAGATGGAGTAATCAAACCAGAGAGACCAACAATGTCAACATTCTTTTCCTTTGCTTCACGAACGATAACATCAGGAGGAATCATGACACCCAAATCAATAACTTCAAAGTTATTACAGGCCAAGACTACACCAACAATATTCTTACCAATATCGTGAACGTCACCCTTAACAGTGGCTAATAAGATTCTACCAGCTGATGAAGAAGTAGCTTCACCTCTGAGACGCTTCTCTTCCTTATCCTTTTCCAAGTATGGAATGAGATACTTGACAGCCTTCTTCATGACACGAGCGCTCTTAATAACTTGAGGCAAAAACATTTTACCAGCACCAAATAAGTCACCAACAACATTCATACCATTCATCAATGGACCTTCAATAACAGAGAGTGGAGATGGCAAATTTTGTCTTGCTTCTTCAACGTCTGAATCAATAAAATCTACAATACCCTTAATCAAGGCATGTTTGAGTCTTTCTTGAACTGAGCCAGTTCTCCAAGCCAAAACTTCCTTTTGTTTTGGTCCTTCAATATCCTCACCATGAGCTTGCTTTTCTCTCAATTCGGAGGCAAAACTTAAAAGATTTTCAGTTGCATTTTCATTTCTATTCAAAATAGCATCTTCACACAATTGAAGGATCTTTGGTGTGATTTCATCATAAATTGGCAAAGCACCAGCATTTACAATACCCATATCCATACCAGCCTTGATGGCATGATACAAGAATGCACTGTGCATAGATTCACGGACAAGAGTTAAACCACGGAAAGAGAATGACAAGTTTGATACACCACCAGATACTTTAGCATATGGGAGGGTTTCCTTGATAATCTTGATAGTATTGATGAATTCAACACCATAATTATTGTGTTCTTCAATACCAGTGGCAATTGTAAGAATATTTGGATCAAAAATGATATCTTCTGGTGGGAATCCAACTTTTTCTGTCAAAATCTTGTAAGCTCTAGTACAAATTTCAACCTTTCTGGCACATTCGGCAGCTTGACCTTGTTCATCGAAAGCCATGACAACCACAGCAGCACCGTACTTTTTGACCTTCTTGGCCTTGGCAATGAAATCTTCTTCACCTTCCTTCAAACTCAATGAGTTGACAATACATTTACCTTGAATACATTTCAAACCTTGCTCAACAACTTCAAATTTAGAACTGTCAACCATGATTGGGATCTTGGAAATTTCAGGTTCACTCATAATCAAGTACAAGAATTTCTTCATGACATTCTTGGAATCCAAAAGGCCTTCATCCATGTTAACATCAATTACTTGAGCACCAGCTTCAACTTGGTTTCTAGCAATAGACAAGGCATCTTCAAACTTATTTTCCATAATCAATTTCTTGAAACGAATACTACCAGCAACGTTACATCTTTCACCAACGTTGATAAAGTTAGAATTCTTAGAATAAATCATTGGTTCCAATCCAGATAATTTCATATCATGAGTAGGTTCTTGTGGCTTTCTGATTTGGTTTGGTTTGTATTGAGCTGCCAATTGAGCCAAAGCTCTAATGTGATCTGGTGTAGTACCACAACAACCTCCAATCATGTTGACGAGTTTTTCATCAAGGAAATCCTTAACTTGACGAGCCATTTCTTCCGGAGTTTGTCTGTATTGACCCATTTCATCAGGCAACCCAGCATTTGGATAAGCATGAGTAAAACATTCAGCAATGTTAGACAATGCCTTAACGAAAGGCTTCATTTGAACAGTACCCAATGCACAATTGAGACCCATACAAAGCATATTACTATGCATCATACTAATGTAGAAAGCTTCAGTTGTTTGACCTGACAAGGTTCTACCAGTTTGATCGGTAATTGTACCAGAAATAATAATTGGCATATCAATATTAAACTTTTCCAAATAATCCATACAAGCAAATGCAGCAGCCTTTGCATTTAATGTATCGAAAATAGTTTCAATGAGCAAAATATCAGCACCACCATCAACTAAACCACGAACTTGTTCGAAATATGCTTCATATAATTCGTCGAAAGAGATATTTCTAAAACCAGGATCTTCAACACTAGGAGAAATAGAACCGGTCTTGTTTGTTGGACCTAAAGCACCAGCAACAAAACGAGGCTTTTCAGGTGTGAGTTGAGTATATTTTGTGGCAGCTTTTTTAGCACACTGAGCTGCGCAAAAGTTTAATCTATATGCTAATGATTGTGCATTGTAATCGGCTTGAGAAATAACTGTTGATGAGAAGGTATTAGTTTCAATAATATCTGCTCCAGCTTCCAAGTATTTTTCATGAATTTCAACAATAATTTCAGGTCGTGTAATACACAACATATCATTGTTACCCTTCAAATCGCAATTCCAATCCTTGAATTCCTCTCCTAAAATTATTCATCACAAGTAAGAATATTTGATATAATTGAATTTAAAATGTTCCGAACATCATTACCTACCTCTAAAATCAGCTTCTGAGAGCTTGTATTTTTGGATCATGGTACCCATAGCACCATCGATGATGAGAATTCTTTCTTTAAAGATTTCTTCTAATTCCTTACGGGTGACCATTGTATATGTAGAGAGTGTCTTTTTGAATTTTTTTTTTGAAGTTGTGTGGGATTTGTTTAGAGAGTGGAGAACGAAGTGGAGTTGATATTTCGCTTTGTCAAGTTGTGGTGGGCGAGTAAAAAGCAGAGAAAATTCCTCTCTGGTAAGAAGCTTAGAGAATCTCTCTGCACAGGAAAATAAAGCGAGAATATTGTCCTCAACAAATAAATGACGTCATCTGACCAATCAAAAGTTTAAATGGTTTATTCGATTATTTATCAGGTCTAAAATAAATAACTCGAAATTAAAAAACTATTCGATATATGGATGTGCAAGGAATTGGAAAAGCATATGGATATTGAATTTTTTCCTCACGCACCAACACGTGTCCAATTATGAATAATAATAAGAATAGTGCAATGATGGGTAAGATTCCGATCTTTGCCAAAATTACAAAATAAAAAATGCAACAACGAGCAAAAACAATTCCGAGAAGGATTTCAACATTATCACTGGTATTGAGTACAGTGATGGTAATGTTGATGGTTTGTATGATGATTAATGTGTCGTATTGTATTGGATTGGAGGATTTGTTGAAAATTAAACCATCAACATATGTTTTTGGATCGGATCAAATTTTGGAAGATGCTAATTGTACAATTGCCTCAATAGAGCAAAATAATAATGAAAAGATTTTCCCAATACTTAAGGAATTGGTTGTATGTTTTTTATATACATATACAAGAGAATAATTTAATTGTTTAGTCTAAACAATTCTTTAAAATTTTCAAAGTTGACCTTTCTAGTCCTTGTCCCTTCTGGGCAATGAAAAAAGTATGCACAGGAAAAGGTGGATGTTCTGTTTGTGAATGTGATGAAAATGAAATACCAATATCTTGGAAAAAATCAACACCTATACTTACGGATAAGGTGAATAAGTTTTTGGGGTTGAGTTCTCAAGGAAAAAAGGTACAAAAGTGGCAAGATGAGGATATTGATTGTTGGACAAAGAAAGAAGGAGATGGAGCAAAGCTTACATATATTAATCTTTTGAGGAATCCAGAAACTAGAACAGGATATTCTGGTGAGGAAGCTTCCAGAGTTTGGAACGCTATTTATGGAGTTAACTGTTTTGTGAATAGAAATTTAAATGACATGTGCTTTGAGGAACGAGTTTTTTACAAATTAATTTCAGGACTCCACATCTCCATCACAATGAAAATCGCCAGATATTACACTCTCAAGTTTGGTCATGATGAGAATCCAACCTATGATTCCTACACTCCTAACTATGAAATGTTTGAAAAGGCTATTTTGCCATTCCCTGATCGTGTAAAGAATTTATATTTTTTGTACACTTTTACTTTGAGAGCCCTTCAAAAGGCAGCACCATTCTTAAAGTCATACAATTTTAATACTGAAAATGAAATGGAAGATTTGGAAACTTCAGCCTTAATGTCCAAACTCTTGGAAAACAAAATGTGTGGAATTGCTTTTGATGAAAAACAAATGTTCAAGAGTGAAGAAATGGCTGATTTGAGAACTCAAATGAAGGCATCATTTAGAAATATTTCCTCAATTATGGATTGTGTTGCATGTGAAAAATGCAAAATGTGGGCTAAATTAGATGTTTTGGGATTGGCCACTGCTCTCAAGATTAATTTGGATGGTGATCATGTCTTCCACACATTGCAAAGAAATGAAATTGTTGCCTTGATCAACTCATTCAAACAACACTCTCAATCCATCTATAATTATCATGAAATGATTACCTATCACAATAGAAAACAATACGCACCTCTCATAGCTGTTGTTTATGGCGCAATTGTTGGTATTGCTGTTTTATTGTTGGGCGTCAGTTTCTTTAGAAAACAAAAACCAGAAGAAAATAAAGAGAAAAAGGATTAATCTTTACTTTTTTCAATCTTTTCCTTGTACTTATCCAAAATGTGTCTGAATGGTTCCACAAACTTGTTCAAACGTCTGTGAGGAATGATAAATTCTTCCAAGAGATTGCTCATTTCTGCTCTTGAAGTCAACTTGGATTTGTATGTCTCGATTTCAGGTCCAGTTAAGAATGTAAATGAAGTACCTTCCTTTTCAGCTCTGGCAGTTCTACCAATTCTGTGAATGTAAGTCTTTAAGGTGAGAGGAGCATCATAGTTTATCACAAAATCAACCTCAATATCAAAACCTCTTCCAATAACATCTGTACAAATTAATACATTGAAATGTCCCTTTCTGAAATTATTCAGTATGGTTGTAGACTTCTTATCTTTTGGATTGTAATATTCAGAGAATTTTGTATTGAGTTCTGGAGCAATACCAAAAGCATCTTTGGAATTGAAAGCCCCTTCACTGACGGCAGTTTCAAGTAGTAAATTTAATCTATGAGCTGTCTGACTGTCATTACAAAATACAAGTGTCTTTTTGCTTCTACACTTGTTATCCAATAAAAGAGCAATAAGATAGAGTGGTTTAGTAACAGCTTCATACTTGACAATGAATTGCTAAATGACATTAAAAATCATTCAATTAATAATAGAGTACTTACAGCCAATGTATCTGGAATGTAATACTTTTTACCAACAAGAGGATCGTCCAATGATGTTGACATATCTTCTGCTGATCTCAATTTAGCTGGAGCCAAATATGTAAAGAATTGAGGTCTATTCAATCTAATGATATCAAGTTTACCAGCATGGGAAGTAATAGTGGCTGAACAACAAATAATTCTAGCAAATGAATGGGCAACAGGAAGAGGAATATTTGGAATAATTTGAGTTTTGGCTCTTCTACTAATTACAGATGTGCTGTATATTGTCAAGTATTATTATTGTTATAAATAAGGACATCATACTTACCAATTATAATATGTATCAGCAATAACCTTAATGAAAGAAGAATGTTCATCTGATAATAGGGTATCAACTTCATCGTATACTAAAAACTTCAAATGTTCCAACGTGAAATTCTTTGTCTTTTTGATGTGTTCAACAAAAAGAGAAGGAGTTCCAATAAGAATATCAACTTTTGAATCACCAGTTAAAGAGTCAACCAAGTCAGATTGTTCTGATTCAAATCTATTGTAAGGATTCAATGATTTCACTTTAAGTGATGTATACTTTTCAAATGATCTAAAAACTTGTGTTACTTGTTTCACCAATTGAGAATTTGGTACAATTACAATAGCTCTCAGTTTTGTAAATTTAAGTGATGATAAAACTTCTACGATTGGCAATACATAGGAAAGAGTTTTACCACTACCAGTTGGTGAACCAATACAAATGTCACCAGGTACACCACTCTTTGTCATGGCAATTAAAACAGGAACAACAGCTCTCTGAACTGCAAATAATTCACGAACTGGGTTGTGTCTATTATTCTTTAAACATTCAACAATATTTTCAGAGAGTGATGCCTTTTCCACACTGACTTTACAATTACTCATAACCCAAACATTTCCCAATCTGACATCCTTTTCCTCATTGATTTTTTGTTTTTTAGCCCAAATATTAATGACAGCAGCTGTAGTTTCATCTGTTCTTTTAGAAATGTCTTCTTCCTCCTCGATATTATCATCGTTTTCCATCTCATCGTAGGTTCTCTTTTTAGAAATATCATCTGCTTCATCATCACTTTGTTCTTCTAAAAATCGGAGAGCCAAATCTCTTGATTGATTGGTCCTATATTTTTCGTTGACTTTATTAACTCTTGTCAATCCGAGCCATGATGATGTTGGTTTTGGTTTATCCTCTTCATCAGCTCCCGAAGCATTTCTCCAACTTGAAATACCTCCTGCTGATGCTGACGAATCCGTATTATCATTCATTTTTTTTTTGAACTTTTTTTTTAATGAATTTTTTTTTAAATATTGGTTTTTATTATAAAATAGTATTGGCATTCCTGCTCTTGCATATTGGTCTGAATGTGATTAAGAGAATGGCAGTTTATCCTCGTTCATAGTGAAAAAATCTTCCAAATAATTGAGATAATTCATTCCATATAAAAGTAGAGTTAAAAAGAATACGCAACATGGTATTGCTATGTAACCACTACTAAAACCCAATCCTAATAGTACATAGAAAGCAATTGGGGATGAAATCATGAAAATGCCATAAATACAAGTCATGGCATTTTCAATAAGTGACTTTCTATCCAATGAGCATGTAATGAACATGACAAAAAAGTAGAGAATTGACCAACCAAATACTAAAATTAAACCCAAATGTAAAATCATTATTGGTATTGTTGGAACTAGAGCTGGAATTGTTTCAAAAACCAGATACAATACGAATAGAATAACTGAAAATGAACTGAATAGCCAAATAATGAACGGTGTTACAAATTTCCAAACACCAATTCCAATCAAAAAATACCTAGGAGAAAATCTGAGTGCATACTTTGTGTATTGCACTCCCATATGTGTGGATCTTAAAAGATATAGAGTGAAGAGTCCTAAAATCGAAAGTAAGGGTGAGCACAAGACTACACCATTATTAAAAACCTCTGAGAGTAGCAAACTGGAAGCTTCTGCCTCAGTTAATTTTACCTCTCCAGCATAATAACTCTCTATTAAGTTATTACAATACGGATGAACGAGCCGAATATTTAAAAAGACAAAAAATAGTATACAGCACACAACTGTTAATGTCATGTACAGGTACATCTCATTGGGAGATCTTGGTCTTCCATCATTTTCAAGTGAATACTTGTTATTATTTACTTCTGTGTTCAACGCTTTTGAGTAACTCTTGTTGGGATAGATTTTTTCTTTGGTTGACTTGTTTCTTTCTTTCAGAAATTGATCTACTAGATGATAAGTACGAAATAAAACTCTCTTGTCTTTCAATATTTGTATGACTGGATGAAATAATTGCTTGGGAATCTTGTTGGTAGGATAATTTAAGTGTGTTGAAAAAATGTCTGTATATTTTCCTATATCGTTCAAAAAGAACTTCCTCAAAATATTGTTTTACTATTGCCTCATCCAAATCATAGTAAAAGTAATTATGTGTATTTTTCCACAAATCAGTTGGTTCACCAAAGTACTTTAAACTCTTTGCTTCAAATAATTCACTCCATGTTTCATCCTGTTCTTGAACCATTATGAGAAACATTTTGGAGACAATTCTCATTATCAACTTGTCAGTCCAACTCATGTAGGGAAGAACATTGTAGGCCCAAATTTCTTGTGGAATAATACAAGTGGAACATGTTGGAACTTTCCGTTTTCTTTTTCTAAAAGGTCTAGTGAGATGATTATCACTCAATTGAGTGGGAGGATGTAAATAATTATCATCATAATTATTGATACGTCTCCTTATTTGTCTGGTAGCTTTCTTTCTCCATCCAATTACTTTAGAATAAACTGCAGAAAGATTAAATACCTTTCTCTGCATTGTATTAAATTGCATAATTTCACTATTAACATTATTGGGATCAGTAATAATAACCTCAAAATGTTCATCATTACCTGTCATTAATGGTTTTCTAACAGCTCCCAACAGAGATTTTCCTCCACTGATAGTCCTACTAACTGAGGTTTGAAGAATGTTACCAATTTTCCTTGCAACAAGTCTAACTCCATATGGAGAATGAACGTTGCTGTTATTATTGGTATTACTAGCTAGTAATGAAGTTGTATAATGAATATCATCTCCTGCATCTGTTTGTGAATCATCAAAGTAGAACATGGGATGTTGAGTAATTTCCGATTGTATTGGACTTGCATCATCAATATCATCGTTAGTTTCAACAATAATTATTTCCTCCTCATTATTATATTTCGTTGTTGTTGTTGTTGTATTATTCCATGATGATATTTCGTTACAAACAACCGAAGAAGAGCATGTGCCAGCAGTTGTTTCTTCTTCTACAGGTGCTGTGGTTGTTGCTTCTAAACTATCCATTGTTGTTACTATCATGCATGATTTGATGGTTAAATATTATTATATCCACATGAAATAAAAGATTTTTTTTGATTTGTGATTTAGGTAAGATCTTTTGTTTCTTCCCTTCACTTTTAGAGACTAGTAGGGCAGTTTAACTGATTGAATTTATGTTTTATTTTCACTTCATATCATGCATGGACCATCATCTAATTAAGAGTTTCAATTTGGGCTAGATTTTGTTTCTTCTTCTTCTTTAGTTTCTTATTATTTGCATTATTGTTTTTTGGTTTGACTTGTTGTGGTTTTTGAATTTCTTGGGGTGGATCATCCTGAACCAAATTAGTGAAATTGGAGGTTCCTTGCAATGGATTATCAAATTGTTGTTGATGGTGATGATCTAATTTGATTTGCATTGGAGAGGAACTTGTTGAGGTAGTAAAGAAGGGCCTTGCCTCATTCTCATCTTTATCCTCCAAAGAATTGTGATCTCTCTCAAATATTGCTCCACCACCACCACTTGTAATAAGATGAGATGTTTCACTATTAATAATTGAATAACCATCACCTCCAGAAAGTATGGAAGATTCATAGGACGTTTCATTTCCCTTTTCATCTTGAGACATGGTGGAACGAGGTGTTTGAATGGTTGTGTTGTGAGTGAATTTGTTTTCTTCATCATGTTGAGGGTTTGATGACTCTCCAGCTGTGTGACCCAACTTGTTGAGAGATTCATTGATGAAGGAATGAAGGAAGAGGAAAGTATTGATTGGTATGCTTAAAATAGTTACAACAAGTGAAGTAATACAAGTGATCAAGACATATTCAATAGTGTAATAGTATAGAATGAAGAGAATACTCAACGTTACACTAATGGAAAAGTAACAACAAGTTGATTCGTACAATATTGAACATTAGAATAAACGAAAAAACAACATACCAAGAAACCATAGAGGCAAATGAAATTGTTGATAAGGCAAACACAAAAATGTTAGAATGAATGGATTTTCTAATATAGTACAATAATCTGATGTTTTGAATCCATGATCTTGAATTGACTCTTTCTACCAACTTGACTGATGAACATTCATCAGAGGAGAGTGGATGGTAGTCAGTTTCAACTCTGTATGACAATTTTCTAAAGGTCAAAATTGAAGAAACCCAAACAAAAACCTTAAGTAGAATTAATAACATCAAGGAAACTCCAATAACCAAGTACATCACTGATCGATTCAATAGGAGATGGGAATTCATTCTCTCTGCATGCTCTCTAAACATGATTGCAGTACTGAATAATAACAGGTGACATAGTGATTGAAGAATCTCAAAGAAGGTATGAAAACAAAACGTAACGTTCAAACAGAGGGATTTCATTTTTTCTAAAAGAATATTAAATACTCTTCTGATGTGATTCACTATTTATTGTAACTTTTCTGGTTCATGTTACAAAAATGGAACGAATGTTAATTTCAATCTCCAAAGATGGAAAGTATACTTTTGATCTTTTAAATATATCATATTCTATATCTAGTAATTATGAGTTTAAAGCTATTTGATTTATTTGTATTTCATGAATTCCTTGTCAAAACCAATGGATGGGAATGACTTGCTGAATGATTCAATCTTATTTCTCAATTGAGTAATACCAACAGCGTCTGGGTTTTGATCCAAATGATCCTTAAAGTCCTTAACCTTCTTGAGACCTTGCTTTTCAAGTTCAACCTTAGTCTTTTGAGCAATTTGAATACCCTCATGAACAAATTGGGCAACTTGAGCAAAGTCAGTTTCCAAAAATCCTCTGGTTGTCAAAGCAGGTGAACCCATTCTGATACCACCTGGAACCATAGCAGATTTATCACCTGGGACGGTATTCTTATTGACAGCAATGCTCGAACGTTCAAGAACAGCTTCAACTCTAGCACCATCTACACCCTTATTTCTCAAATCAACAAGGAGCAAGTGGTTATCAGTACCATCACTGACAATCTTGTAGCCCAACTTTTTCATTTCTTCAGTCAAAACTTTACAATTCTTCAAAACTTGTTCTTGATATTCCTTGTACTCTGGGGTTGTAGCCATCTTTAAGGCAACAGCCAAAGCAGAGATGGTATGATTGTGTGGACCACCTTGATGACCTGGGAAAACAGCAGCATTAATCTTATCCTCGAGACCTTCAATTGACTTTCTGTAGAAGATCATGGCGCCTCTTGGTCCTCTCAAACTCTTGTGAGTAGTAGTAGTGACAACATGTGAGTGTTCAAATGGTGATGGAATAACACCAGCAGCAACCAAACCACTGATGTGAGCCATATCAGAAACAAGGTAAGCATTATGCTTATCGCAAACCTTTCTGAAGGCAGCATAATCAATCAAACGAGAATAAGCACTAGCACCAGCAACAACCAACTTTGGTCTATAATAATCAGCCAATTCTTCCATCTTGGCATAATCAATCAAACCAGTTTCTTCATTCAATCTGTATCCTAATGTTTCAAAATAGATACTGACTGCAGAAATTTTCTTTGTTGGAGTTTGGTAACCATGTGAAAGACTAAGGAAAGATTGAATTGAGTGTATGTGTGAAAAAAACTTACTGGCCTCCATGTGGCAAATCCAATGAGAGAATTCTATCATGAGGTTGAAGTAAAGCAGTGTAAACATAAAAGTTAGCTGGAGAACCACTCAAACTTTGAACGTTAACACCCCATTCCTTTGGATCTAAATTGAATGCTTCAAGGGCTCTCTTTTGACAGAGAGATTCAGACATGTCAATATATTCATTACCACCATAATAACGCTTTCCTGGATAACCTTCACTGTACTTGTTTTGCATGACAGATCCCAAAGCATCCAAAACGGCCTTGGAAGTAAAGTTCTGTTATTATTATTAAACAAGTATTGGTATTATTTAAATTGTTGTTGGTATTAATTGTTTATGAATCGTCATCAAATGTTTAAATATAATATTCCAAATTAATTATCGTTCCGAAATTTTATGATCAAAATTATAATTAAAATATATTTACCTCTGATGGAATCAATTGCAAACCCTTGTATTGTCTATTCTTTTCGTGTTCAATGATATCAAACAATTCAGGATCAACATCCTTTAAAGAGGCATTCAATTGTGCAGCCCATTTTTCAGTGTTAACACCATTGTTAACGATACCTGATGAGAAATTTCTCTTTTGACCACTGGCAAGAGTGCGCTTCAAGGAGGAAGTAACCACGGAAACGGAACGTTTGGTAGTTTGCATTTTTTTTTAACAGAAATCAGAATTGATTGTTTGCTGTTGTTGTAAGCTTCATTTCTATTATTTATTTAATTGGAGTTTATGATTTAATAATTTATTTACAAACCCATAGGTGGGTAATTACTTGTTGGTTTGCTATTAGGCAATTGTATATGTTGTAAAATATTGAATACATTTCGCTCATATTGCATTCGTTCATATTCAGAAGTGTCCTTATTTGCTGAAATAATCTGGAAGAATTCTGTAATTGATGGTCCACTATTTTCTGACGAAATATTGTTCATATCAACTCTTGTCAAAGGAGAATTAAGAGAATATTGATTTAAAATAATTTCAATTTCCTTGATTGTTGAACCCTGAAGAAGAAATACTTTCCTGAATCGTTTTCCCATAATTTGCAAGCCTCTGTAAATTTTAGATAAAATTTGAAAATAATTAATTGGTCCATGTATCGAAAATTCATCACAATTCTTTCTATGGCCCATTTCTATCAGTCTAACTATGTGAAGAATTACTTTTGCAGATGCAGCAATAGAGTTTGATAGAAATCCAGGAGATACCGAAAACATATCTGACTCAGTTAAATGAACAATTTTCAAGGCACTTTCTTCCACCAACTCTGGACTCTTGTTCATCTCAGTAAGAATTCTTATGCGTATTCCATGATAAAGCATGTCTGCAGTTTCGTTATAAAATCTTACTGTTTTTTCATCTTTTAGATTTAACTTTCCTATTTGAATGAGTGCTTGCAGCATTTGAATAAATAGTATGTAATTATTTTCATCTATTTCTTGAACAATAAAATCTTTCCATTCTTTTGGGAGCTCGATACCAATATATTTTCCTAAAATATAAAACCAATCTCTAACAACACAGCTCACAGAAGAATCAAATTTCGCATCCACACATACAACTATTTGTAATTTTTGTAAATTAACAACATAATAATTATTCCTATCTTCCTTTGCAAGTTCATCCATATAAAAATCAACAAATTTCAAATAGAATCTGGCATTCTTCACCCTTCCATACCCAACTTCAACCAATGCCAATAATCCATAAGAACAAGCCACATAAAAATTAGAGTATTCGTTGAAAAACTCACGTACAGCTTCAACAGCTCTGTTCAGTGAATCATCAGCACATTCAAGAGCTAATATTTGTGTCAAATGTGCCACTATACAATAGAATAAAGCACGTATCTGTTTAAAGTTGGGCAGTTGTGCTGAGTTATCACTCCTCAACATATAAAGTTCTAACTCTTCTTTTTCAATAAATTTAATTTCATGCAATATTGTAAAATACTGATCAATATATTTTCTAATTTCAATCCAATCCGATAATGGATCCATATTATCACTAGTTTTTTGTTCCGTATTTGCAATCCATTGAATGGAGGTTACTTCTGACTTTGTTTTCTTCTTGTTCGTTACTCTCTTTGGTTTCTCATATTCGCATCTAATGTTTCTCCATTCACACCCGCTACAAGTTGGATACCTTTTGTTGCAAGTTTTGTGCAAACGTTTGCAATTTTTACATGAGATAGGATGAAATTGTTGTTCCGAACTAGTATCCTCTGGCGGATTGTACATTTTTTTGTTTCAGATTTTAAATAATTCGTTTCTTTTTTTAAAACATACTACACTTCTTTCACTTACTGTGCCAATAAATATTCTATCTCATTTTAGTTTTCTCAGAAATTTGAAAATCACGAACCTGTAAAATATCTTCTTCAATAAACCTATTAAAAATTCAATATTTTAAAGAAAACACTGAAACTTCAATGGAAATAATTGTTCTCCCAAGATTTATTCCAACCAATAAATTAACGGTTTCTAGAAACTCACAATACCTACGTTTGCTTAATTGTATTTTTCATTGAAATACTAATAAATTACTTGATTCTAAAGGAAATACAAGATATGTTAAAATTACTCTAGTTTCTGCGAGTTTTTTGTTTTTTATTTTAGTAAACTTGATCCAAACTACTGAAACAACTATCCCTCCCAAAAACTCAAAATTCCTATTTGCCTATTTAAAACACACTCCCCCTCAACAACACTCAATCTAAACCCAAATCATCAAGTGTTACACAGAGTTCTTAATTGCCGAAAAGCTCATTATTAATACAAACACCTTTATATACCACTCCCAAATATTACGAACGATAAATTATTTTATTTTCTGTGGATGAGGTTTGAAATGTAAGTTTTTATTTTCAGAAGAGCAAGAATATAATTATAAGTATGATGCTATATTAATATCTATCCCAAACTTCGCTTTTTGCTGATTTTTTAGTCACCAACATCCAAAAAGTGGTTTAAGATGGATTATTGTAAAGAAAAGCTATATCTGTAATTCTGAAATGTAGTAAAAAAAAATCAATTTACTCACAACAAAATCAATTCAAACACCAGCAGGAACAAGATAGGATCATTTGTTGACCTTTTTAATCAAATGAGTTGTGCTTTAAATAAATAAGAATTAGTTAATAATAGAGTTTTCAGAAATACCATTACCACCCCACCCATCTCAGGCAAAACATATCGAATTTTATTGGGATTTTGTTTAAATATATTTTTAAACTTATCACTCCATCAACCTCCATGAATCTAGTTGTCTATTTCTTGGTGTAAGAGTTTTTCTTTGTTTTAATAAACAACTATCACAACTCTACTTTTAATACTTCTAATAACAGTGTTTTTGTAATATTTTTACAAAGTTTGTTTTTTCTTTGAATTCATTTTCTTTGAATTTACCATAAAGATTATTACTTCCAATCAATAATCTTCATAATGATAATACCAACTTTAGAAGATTTTTAAAAATTAATGGTCTTTGTATTTTATATTACTTTGTTAAGCTTTTCTAAATTTCAAATCGATAAAATTTTTGAAAATTTATTTTTGCTTCTTAATTTTCAATTAATTTCATTATCTTTATATCTAACATCACATTAAATGATTTTTCAGATAAACCAATTTAACCACCATCTTATAAACCAACTTTCAACAAAAATTTTTTCGGATGTATATATACATAAATATATATATATGCATGCGAAAATTTTTATTTTATTTTTATTAAATATCTAATATGACAAACATATCCCACCAACGCATGTATGAAAATTCGTATTTTTCATTGAAATACTAATAAATTTCTAGTTTTTATCGAAATTTTTTTCAAAAAAACATTTTTTCCATTTTTTAATTTACATATTTTTACTACTCGATATTAAATGGTAAACATGGTATGGAATAAAATTGGATCATCAAGATTCCAATAAATATGATAGAAGTTGTTGAACAACATTGATTTTTAAGACAATTAATGCTGGTAACTTGATTTCTAATAAAAAGAAAGTACTTTTAATCATTTAGATTATTGCAATCAAATTAAATTTTAACTGCATGATGAGGAGTATGATGAAGAATAATAGGGAAATGATTTTTCTAACATAGATAAATATAATTTTTGTTCACATATATATATATATATAACAACAAAATAAATTGTGAAAATATACAAAAATTATATTCAAACTCGAATTAAGATTGAGAAACACTAAACCACCAAACGGTACTACCAAGAAAGAGTAAATGAAAGGAATAAAATTACTCATTATACTCAATTACCACAAGCGGCTAAAGAATTCCCACTCTAACACAGAATAAGATTTCAATAGAAATTTCAGATATAATAAGTTAATATTATTTTATTGGATTTCATTTAATCATATCCAATTTGGAGACAGATAATGTGGTAAAATGATATTTTCATTTGGATAACCAATTATCCAAAGCAGATTTGTTTTTAATGGTTTTTTAAGTTTTTTGAATTATTATTATTCCTACCAATTAATCTACACGTGTAACTTAGAGAGATGCGATTATTTTTCTGTTAGTATATTAGAAAATTTCAATTTCCTTTTCTCTAAATTGTTCGATGATTCAAACATACAACAAGCACAATGGGATTATGTATTGTGTTTTTGTAATGATGTATATCTCATAGTTACACGCGTAATATATTTCAGAAAGAGGGTGAAAGTAATAACAAGACAACCAAGACCATAAAAACAACAAACAAATATTTCTACATGCAATATTCATTAGACATCATTGTTCCAACTTTTTTACAAATTACCTATTAACACAATGTGATATTGGGTAGGTTTTAGTAAAATTTACATTTTCATATTTGATAAAAAATGACTACAACTACATATAAGCATTTCGATTGGTTATTCAAATTAGAACAACATAAGACAAACACAATGATGAATAGTACTAATATTGTTACCCTTGTCCATATGGACAACTTTGATTTAATGTTTTTGTTTTAAGAGGATGAGTAACATCTTTTTCAAAAATTGATCCATTTGATGATGAAAGCTATTACAATTACTAGGGCTCTTCAATCACCACCCTCAATAGCAAAATTATTTAACAACCCTACTAGACATCCAAAAGGGCATGAAAATGATTTCACCTACATGTCAAAGTATAGAACTGTTGATTTAGATATTTTTGTTATAGGTTCTAAGCACATGATTCATAAATCATTATGATCATTTCGTTACAGCATAAAACAACCTCTGAAGAGTTATTAAAATGTTCACAACATTATCATCTTGTTTTTTTCATATTTAGTATCCAACATCATTAGGCATTGTTCAAAAAACCACTATAATTAAGAAGCAAGAGTTATCATGAATTAGAAGTGGCAAATGTTAATGATGAGAACAGCAAATTATATATTGAAAATGTTATGGATGTTTTTGAAATTGCTTTTCTAACTGCAAGAAAAAGCTTTAACAATAACAAAAAGTCAGATGCATTCAATGATGTGTCAAAGAAAATGATTTAAGCTTACAATAAATGTATATTAATATTTATTGTGAAAACATGAAAAATGATGACCTCAAAAATTTATTTGTTTTTCTTGGTCACTGCAAAGGAGTCGCGTGGGATTTGGATCCTTAAATACCACATTAGTATTTTGCTAACAAATAATAACTCTATTCAGGGTGGAAAGAGTAATTTGAAATTATTTTTAACGTCCTTAAATAATGATATTAATTTGTTGATAAGAACTAAAACACAGTAAAAATTATCAAAATTATTTACTTGTTATTATTAAACTTGATGCTTCTAACAACATTGACATCCAAAGCACCTCCTCTATACGTACTCTTCTTTTTCTTTGTTTTAGCTGCTCTAAAGTCCTTTCCTTTAGTTGGGCCCAAATCTCTGACAGCTCTTTCGCCATGAGAACCAAAACTGTATGATCTTACTGATAATCTTTCATCTTGGAATTTGACTTCGTCTCTCTTTACTCTTTGATATGGGACACCTCTATTGTTTTCATTTTCAAACTTGTTCTTCTTGGCATCAGTTTGTTCTTCAACTTGTTCCTCAGTATCTTCTCTCTTTCTCTTCAAAGCATCAGAAGATTCTTTCATTTCTTCATCAGATGAGCTAGAATCTGATGAAGAGCTAGCTTGTTTCTTTTCTACTGCCTTAACAGCTGGTTTCTTTTCGTCTTCTGAAGAGGATGATGAATCAGAATCAGATGAAGAATCCTTCTTAGTTACTGGCTTTGGTTGAACAGCTGGCTTACTAACTGGCTTCTTTTCGTCATCTGAAGAGTCAGAGCTGGAATCAGAATCAGATGAGGAATCCTTCTTTGTTATGACTGGTTTAGTTTCAGTTGGTTTTGGAGTTGGTTTCTTTTCATCTTCTGATGAAGAGTCAGAGCTTGAATCTGATGAATCCTTCTTTGCAGCAATAGGTTTGGTTTGAACAGCTGGCTTACTAACTGGTTTCTTTTCATCTTCTGAAGAGGATGATGAATCAGAATCGGATGAAGAATCTTTCTTGGTTGGTTTAGATTGGATAATTGGTTTGGTAGCTGGCTTCTTTTCGTCATCTGAAGAGTCAGAGCTGGAATCAGAATCAGATGAGGAATCCTTCTTTGTTATGACTGGTTTAGTTTCAGTTGGTTTTGGAGTTGGTTTCTTTTCATCTTCTGAAGAGGATGATGAATCAGAATCAGATGAGGAATCCTTCTTAGTTACTGGCTTTGGTTGAATAGGCTTACTAACTGGTTTCTTTTCATCTTCTGAAGAGTCAGAGCTGGAATCAGATGAATCAGATGAATCCTTCTTTGTTATGACTTGTTTAGTTTCAGTTGGTTTTGGAGTTGGTTTCTTTTCATCATCTGAAGAGTCAGAGCTGGAATCAGATGAAGAATCCTTCTTAGTTACTGGCTTTGATTGAACAGCTGGCTTACTAACTGGTTTCTTTTCATCTTCTGAAGAGTCGGAACTGTCTGAGCTTGAAGAATCCTTCTTTGAGATAGCTGGCTTAGTTTGAGTAGGCTTGGCATCCTTCATTTCTTCATCAGATGAATCAGAGCTTGAATCAGATGATGAATCCTTCTTTGTGACGGTTGGTTTGATAGCTGGCTTCTTCTTTTCGTCTTCTGATGATGAAGAGTCAGAACTATCAGAGCTTGAAGAATCCTTCTTTGTGACAATAGGCTTAGTTTCAACAGCTGGTTTTGGAGTTGGTTTCTTTTCATCTTCTGATGATGAAGAGTCAGAGCTTGAATCTGATGAATCCTTCTTTGTGACAATAGGCTTGACTTGTACAGCTGGCTTACTAACTGGTTTCTTTTCATCTTCTGATGAGCTGTCAGAACTTGAATCGGATGATGAATCCTTCTTTGTCACAGCTGGCTTGGTTTGTGTTGGCTTCATCTCATCTTCACTTGATGATGAAGAGCTAGATGAGGAAGAATCCTTCTTTGAGATAGCTGGCTTAGTTTGAGTAGGCTTGGTATCTTTCATTTCTTCATCAGATGAAGAATCTGATGAGCTGGATTCCTTCTTGGACTTTTGTGTTTCCTTTGGTGTTTCTTTCATTTCAGCATCGGAATCAGAATCTGATGATGACGATGAAGATGATGAATCAGATTTGGTCTTTCTAAATTTCTTCTTTGGAGAAGATTCTGTGGATTGACTTGTGGAAGCAGATGTAGTAGAAGTTGGTGCCTTCTTTGTTGATGATTCATCGTCAGTCATTGTATTAGTTGATTTAGCAAGCTTTAAAGCAGCTCCCAAGTTCAAAAAGTCGCCATAAAGATCAATTCCATACTTGGCAAAATGTTCTTCATAAACTTCCATAACCTTTGGCATGTTTAATTCTTCAAAATTTTCCTATTTAAATTATTACTAAGTGATCAAAGATTCACAAAATGTTCAACTTACCATTTCAGTGGTTTCAGCAAAAACTTTAGCAACATTATCCAATTCACAATAAACTAAAAAGTCATAAATGGCTGGGTACAACTTTTTCAACTTTTCTTGTTTTTGCTTCTTGCTTGGTGAGATACGGAAAGTGGTTGAAGAGACCTTTCCACCAAGAATAGTATGTTTACCAGCTGGCTGTTGTGTGGAGGATGATTTCTTTGCAGAGGAGAATCCCAATCCCTTGTGTCCCTTGTTGGAGACGTCCATTTGGTGTTGGGCATAATTCTGTTGTTCTTCAGATGTAAAACCTTTCATTTTTTTTCTTCAAATTTTTCTTTTACCTGCCTTCTTTTCGCTTGTGTTTCAAATTATCTTTCATATTTCTTTGACAACAGAATTGAACACACAAAATAGCTGAAAATTTAATTGATATATTTAAAAAAAGGAGTTTTCACCTGGTTTCCTTGGAGAGTAACAGTGACAGCTAGTATTTTGGCGCCAAACAGTATACAGTTCAACTTGACATTTTTAAAAAAAATGAGTGAAAGCGGAAAGATAAGGGATGCCTTCCCTCAATACAAATCATTCGGAGCCAGCAATGAAATGTTGTTGAGGAATAAGGTTTCAGATTCTCTAGTAAATGCAAAGTATGGATATGACACAAAAAATGATCCGGATTCAAACTATGTTCCCCCAACAAGATTTGGAAAAATTGAAAGTAGTAATGGCGCTGCCTCGGATTGTATTCATCCTAATGAACCTCCCCTTGTTTCGTATTATAAGGAGAAGAAGGAGGCCATTTACAAGAGAGAACCAGTTGGCCATTCCGCGAAACATACTAATTTTATAAACAATCATGCTAAGGGTGATTCGGTGTTTGGTATTAAAACTGACTACTCTGAGAGTGCTAAGAATATTCTCTACCCAATAGATAGGTATGATCAAAATGAAATGGAGAAGGAAAGAAATGAATTGTACAAACTTTCTCATCAAGCATGGGAAGCTGGAGAACAAGTTAACAGGAATTATGTTTGGGATAAAACTCCAATAAGAGACCCAACACACTTTAGATTTGGAAAGGTTTTGGAACCAGAAGTTGATGGAGCAAAAAAGACAGTCTCTACTTATTACCAAGCACCAACAGCTGGACAACTCGTACATGATGAGCCGGTTCCAAATGAAGATCCATTGGATGGAAAGGTGTTTGGAATGACAAATAAGCCTGACGAATGGGGATCAATTGATTGTATTAGAGGGTATGGCTATGGAGTTGACCACAATATTGATAAGGGAATGAGAGCACCATTCCTTCCTGGAACTGAACATATGACATTTGGCATTCAAAACAAGAAGGACATTGGTGCAACTGAAACATTATCATATCGAACAACTGTTGAAGAAAGAGATAAACCACTTCCAAAAGATGAATTGAAGGAATATGTGACTTTGATTGTTGAAGAAGAAGGTGTAGACTTTGAGCTCGTTTATGAGTATGCCACTGAGCAATGTGGAGGTGCAAACATGTCAATTAATCAATTCCTTGACATATTTAGACAATTGTATCTTTCTTGAATCATTTTGTAAATTATGTAATATAATCCATTTTAATAATTATGATTCCCTTGATTGAAGGTTTATTATGTTGTACAATTTAACATCTCTTCTTTCCTCTTAGCAAATCAGTAAGACTGAATGGATAGAAAGCACTAATTCCAAATAAAACCAATCCAATAATAAAATAAATAATTGAAATTTGACGTTAAAGTAATATCAGTAAATAATTTAAATAATTCAAATAATAAATAAATTATTGTCTAAGAATTACTACGTACATTTCTCCCATCAACATGACGAGGTTCCACACGTACAATCCACGCATACAAATAGAAACCATAGCACCCTTCAAAGCAGTATATTGGGCCAAGTTAGGTGATTCATAAACCCAACCAGTGGCAGACATCTTGGCATTTCCTGATGATGTAGCAGAAGAACGTGCTTGGAATCTGCTGTTGATGTTTGTCTTGTTGGAACGACGGAAGACGTTTTTGGCGGAATTTTGGAATAAATTCTTGAGCATTTTTTTTAATATTATTGTTATCAATTATGAATAATTGTTGGTTGGCGAAGTAGAATGACTGCCTTTGCTTGGTTGTAGTATAAATGCTCAAATATTGAATAGAATACTTGTAAAACTTGTTGTTATTGAGAGCCAAGATTAGGATTATTAAAAAATGAGTGAATTTGTTCAACAATTTTTGAATAGTGAGAAATGTGCAGAGAGCCTTTTTGCTGCCGATTGTTTGAAATTAATTTTGTCCAAATTGTTGGGAACTTTGGTCATTCTCGGATCAGTTCTTTACAAGGTTCCACAAATTATTACCATCATGAAAAAGTCATCAGTTGAAGGATTGTCTGCTTTAATGTTTATCTTGGAAATATACAGGTATGTTTAAAGTGAGACAACTGTATTAATTATCGGATCAAATAGTCAAGTCATTACTCTTGGATACAACTATCGTAGTGGTTATCCATTTAGTACCTATGGCGAATATATTTTCATGATCATCCAAAGTAAGTTTTTAATGATAACAAAAACATTCATTTACTTTCAATTTATTTGTATAATGCAGATATTATCATTCTCGTCTTTTTCTTTGTTTACTCAAAGAAGAATGATATTGTCTTTTCCTTCTCAAGTGTTGCATTCCCTGTATTTTTCTACTTTGTCATTTTCGATACAATTTATGTAACTGAAACTGTTATTGGATCATTGTTTGCTCTCACTCTTCCACTCTTCATCTTTTCTAGAGTTCCTCAAATCATCAAGAACTTCTCTCAAGGTGGTGTTGGTGCCTTAAGTTTCAGTACTACCTTTATGCAAGTTGCTGGTTCATCTGCTCGTTTGTTTACAACCTTGCAAGAAGTTGACGACCAACTCATGTTGATTACTGCTGGTTTGGCTGTTGCTTTGAACGGTATCATCATGGCTCAAATTATTTATTATAACATGATTAAGGGAAATACAACCACTACCACCAGCACCGAAAAACCAGAGTCTTCAACTGCTGCTAGCACAACACCAAAGAAGAAAAAATCCGCTAAAATAGAATAAACACAGAGAACATGTAAAAACAAAACCAATGATCTTTGTGGACATTCTCCCTTAAACAAAAAGAGTTACTAGTTAAAATACATTGTAGTCAAACTCATAAATTCCTATTACAAGGCGCCACAAACATCTCTCCTTAAAAAAAAAGCCATCACTTTGTGTTGATGCTTGAATTAATTGTAGTAATAATCATTGAAATAATTATACGAGTTTAAAATTGTAAATAATAATATGCCACCTCAAACATTTGTCTCTGAAGGAATACCAATTTCAAGTATTGTGGCCAACAGTTTAACCTCCTTAGATTCTGTTTCATCAGTCTCTTCTAACTCTTCGAATGTTGGTAGCATAGGAGGATCATCAAATATTCATCATCATTTCAGAGAGGCAGAGGCACCTTTCTCTGCAAATAGCTCCGATTATGAAAAATTGGAACGAGTTGGAAAGGGATCTTTTGGAGAAGTGTACAAAATGTATGTTCATGTCATTTGGATCTTGGTGACATTTTAATATTCTGATAATAGGAGGAATAAGAAAACTGGACAAATAGTTGCTGTAAAGTCAATAGATTTAGAAAAGGCAGAGGATGATATTGAGGATATACAAAAAGAGATTCATATTCTGTTGCAATGTTCGTCATCCTATGTCGTTTCAGTCTATGGTTCAATTGTTCAGGATACCAAATTATTAATTGTGATGGAGTATCTGAGTGGAGGGTCAGTGTTGGATCTTATGAAACCAAATGGAGGAAAATTTGATGAGAAATATATAGCAATAATATTGAGAGAAATGTTGCTTGGTCTGGAATATTTACATGCTATTGGATTGATCCATAGAGATATAAAGGCAGCAAATGTTTTATTGAGCGAGGACGGAAATGTTAAATTAGCGGATTTAGGTGTGGCTGGACAACTATCGAGTACAATCAATAAGAGACATTCTTTTGTAGGAACACCATTTTGGAGTAAGTATTCCAAGTTCAATACAATCGCTTATTTTGAGGAATAATAGTGGCTCCTGAGGTTATTAAACAATCAGGTTACACTGAAAAGGCTGATATTTGGTCTCTTGGTATAACTGCTATTGAAATGGCAAAGGGATCTCCTCCATATTATGGAGATGATCCAATGAGGATATTGTTTCTGATTCCAAAGAATGAGCCACCGACACTGGAGGGAAAATTTTCAAAGACTTTCAAAGAGTTTGTTTCCCTATGTTTGAAAAAGGATCCTTCAGAAAGACAATCAGCAAAGGAGTTACTGAAACATAGATTTATAAAATCAGCAAAAAAGAATAGTAGTCTAATAGAATTGATTGAAAAGAAGAGGGAGATGAGAGACAAGTCCAAGGACTCTAATAGTTCAACTGATTCATCAGACAGCTCATTTGATTCTTCTGAGGAGGGAGAAGGAGAAAATAATTTTTGGGATTTTAGAAGTACTGTTATGAGAAGAAAGAAAAAGACAACCTCTGTTCACAAGCTTAATGAGCTAGTTTCGGATTTGTCAAAGGAGCTAAACAGTAATAAGAATTCCTTCAAGGGAGAAGGTGGTGGAACATCTAGTGAAGAGGAAAAGGATACTGATTCTTCTTCAACTTCAGATGATGAGATTTCAGATCCGTCAGATAGTGAAACAGAGTATGGAACAATGAAGATAGTGCCATCTTCGATTAAGATTGTGGAATTTAAAAAAACTTCTATTTCTGCAGAGGAAGAAGATACAGAATTTACTGATAATTTTAATGAAGTAGTTATTGAAGAAGATGATATTCATACTCATTCCGAAGAACCAGAGACTACTCCAGTGTACGAAAAGAGTAGAGAAATTATGATAGACAGAGAAAAGAAAGATCTCTATGCATCTCAAAGAAAATTATCAATCTCCTCATCTATTGATCCTTTTAGCAAAAAGTTGCTGTCAAGTGTGGTTGAGGCTAGTTTACAATCGGTTGCAAGTAATTACCAATTCATTGATACACCCCAGCCAAACTCTGAAGTTATCTTACAGGAACAATGTGAAAAAATCTCCCAATTATTCAATGAAACTGAAGTGTCTTTCCCAGGTTTCTCAAAGACTTTTATTCAATACTGTTTGGAGAATCATCAATCCCAAATGAATTTCTCCATCACACCTTACCTTAGGAAGAATATAGCACCGTCCAAAACAGTCTCCTTTGCGGATGACCAAAAACGAGCAGACCTCTCCTCAACACCCCTCAATTGAGATTTCTCAACAACAATCCCTACAACTACTCTTGGCCAATAATCTCTCTAGAAGGTGGAGAGGGAAGTGTGAGGTTGTGCAAAAAAAAAAATAAATTCCTCACAATCCTCACTTGTAGAAGATCTAAACTTATTTGGTGTGGTTGTGCGTTTTACTGTTATAAAAAAGACAACTTAATCCACTTTGTTAAGTTCGAGGATCACCAACCGAACATATGGGCTGCAAAATGAATAATGCGTTCAGAACCAAAAAAAAACAATTAGACATTCAAGATGGGAGGATTCGCAAGCCAAATGATGAAGAGTATTGAGGAAGAGTATTGCTTTGATGAAAAGTATAAAAACAGAACGGCCATTAAGCCACTGAGCGAGTATTCAACTTGTCAAAGAATTCTTCCTCGAGTCGTATACGATGATGACTCCATGCTGAGAAGAAGAATGATGGTGAAGGAATTTAGATCACAGAGATCAGCTGTTGTTAAATTACCTCCAATTAACTCATCTCAAAAACATCACAAAGTTAAAACCACTAAATCTGAGGGCTCTATTAATGAGAACGATCTTGATGAGACAATACTTGAAAACCTGCAACACCCTAATTGTTTTGGACCTGTTAACCAACTTCATAATACTAATAGAAATACCTCAAGCACTGACAATACAGTCTATTACTTTGGTTAAAAAACCAGTACAAAGAACTAATGACGACAAAATAATATGTGAAATAGTGCCAAGGATCGAGAGGAAAAATTCTTACTGAAAATTGCTGCTTAATTCAAATCCTTTGAAAATTGCTCAAAACGTTTATTGTGACAATAAAAATTTACAAGAAAAATCAATTATTATCTTCTCTTTGGAATTGTGAAATTGAGCTCAGAAGATCTGGCAGAAGGTGGTGTGGATCTTGAAGGAGGGGGTGTATAAGAGTTGTTTGGTTTGGCTTTCTTTTGGGGAGGAGCAAGAGAGGAAGAGCTATGAGATGATGGAGGAGGATGTGATGGTTTAGGTTGATTTGATACACGATGATTAAAACTACTGCTAGAGGTTGGAGGTTGCATGCTTTGAGGTACACCTCGACGAGCAGAATCTCTGAGTTTGGTTGAGTCATTGGTTGCTTGGCGTTTTACCTTTTCAAATCTCTTCGATGTCTCTTTGCCAAAAACATTTTCCACATAGCTATGGCTTACAACAGGTGATCCAGCAATTGTATCTGATTGAGGAGGTGAAGATGGTCGTTTCTTTGTGTAGTCAATAGTATTGGCTTTGGAAACAACAACAGGCTGTCTATATACAAGAGGTGCACTAGTAGAGAGTGGTGGTGGAGTGTATCGATTCATGTTCATTGGTGGATTTCTGGTAGCAGCTGTTACATTTCCTGGAATAAATACAGAGCTTTTTGTTTGTTCTGGTTTTTTTCTCACGACTGCAGAGTCACCACCAAGTGAACTTGTCCACAATTTGCTCTTTTTAGAACCGCTAGGAGCAGAGGAAGTAGTTCTTGGTCTATCATTTGAAGATGATGAACTGGATATTCTACTTCTTGTTGAGGAGTTTCTAATTCTTGATGGTTGTCTAATTGGATCTATAGTTTTGGCAATATGTTTGGTTTGAGTAACAGGATTTGAACTGGTAGAATTGATTGTTTGAGAGGAACCTACTGTCTTGGCTCCAATCATTCGTGTTGATGACTGTTTCATACGTTTTGAATCTTCCTTGATCTTTTGAATTTTGTACTCTCTTTCCATTCTTTCTCTATTCAATTCATTATAAAGTTCCTTATGTGGTCTGGTTTCTTGTATGTATTCGGAACTTTTAGAAAGAAGCCCAGCTAAACAATTTGATTGTTGAAATGTTTCAATTTCCAAAATCCTTACCTCCAAAATCTTTAGTTACTAATCTTTTCCATAATACATCAGTTTGTAAAATTACATTTTCCTCCTCATTCTTTCTCTCAATTTCTTCCAATTTGTGTGGTTCACAATTACTTAAAATACGAATGACAATTTCATCTTCAATATTTTCCAAAGTTGGTAGATCATCAATATTATTCTGTAATAATTTAATACACATATCAAATAATGATGGAATTGAAGTACTCAACACTTTAAATAATATATAAATTTTTATAAGTATGGAAACCTACTTGCTTCAAATTGTAAATTTGATCCTTGTCTTCTCTTTGCTGTCATGTTCTGTTCTGCTCCCAATCCATTGGATTTAGCAAAGAGTTTCTCGCGAGGTGGAGCTTGTCCTTGAGTAAGAAGTGAATTCGGAAGCATGCTCATCTTGTATTTTTAAAATTTAAAAATTCTAATTTTATCATCCATTTTGTGTTATCAGAGATTATCAAAAAATTGAATATATATTCTATCATTTGATGATTCTCTTTTAACAATGCGGTTTGTTGTTGAGGATAATTTTTGACACCAATTAAATCTAATTTATTTACTTATTTTTATAATAATATAAATTAATATTCTCACCAACATGTTTAGTAATTACAAAAATATTGTCATTCTCATTCAAATCTTGCCTATAATTATTGAAATCAATAGAGTACTTGATGTCGTGAAGATTGAGCATTTCATCCTTCCAATAATGTTTCAAATTTGTCACTAGTTCACTCAGTAAAAAAGTACAACTATTGACATTGTGTGTGATATCTTGTAACTGAATACCAAGAATGTGCATTTCTCGATTATGATGAGTTTTTGGTTTTATAAAATACCAATCAAATGGTTTGACAAATAACTCTTCGTCAACCTGTTCCTCATAATCTTGTCCCTCTATGTCCTTGTAGAATGTACTTATTTGGAACACAGTATTTGAATAATTATACAAGTATAGACTTTTTACTTGTTGGTTGCCAATAGTTTGAACTAAACTTTTTGAGGTTGGTATAATTGTTTGTTGGTGTGTGGCATTCATGTTGTGTAGTAGTTGTTTTTTTTGAAGTTTAGTTTTGTTTGAATTACAAGTTTAGTAGTTTACTACAATTGTAAACAGTACTTTAAAGGCAAACTGTAAAGGTTAGAAAAAAAGTTTATTCTTTAAAGTTTATTTAGAAAGAAAAATTGTCACCCACTGGGTGAATGAGGTTAAGATTCAATGGATACTTGGCCTTGTGATTATTTCTCTTATGTACAAGTTTGGCTTCAGCAGATAATTCTTCGAATTGATTGAGTGCTTCTGGACTCCATGATTGTTTGATAGCTTTTTGTTCTTCTTCAGTCTTTACCATTAATTCAGTCATGAGTTCAACAAAGTCATATGGAAAACCCAATTCATTTTCATCAGTTTGACCAGACCATAAATCAGCACTTGGTGGAGCTTCAAGAATTGAAAGTGGAACTTTAAGAGCATGACCAACTTGGAAAACTTCAGATTTGTGCAAATCAGCAATTAATTGAACATCAGCAACACCATCACCAGCCTTACAGAAATAGAACAAGTAACCATCTTCATCGAAATTACCAGTTCCTAAAACTACACATGGAAAACCAGCTTGACTCAATAATTGAGCAGCAAAGAAACCAACAGGTGTTCTCATATATGATTTGAGTTGTCCACTTGCAAAATCTCCACTCTTAATACCGAGAGCTTCTTCTGTTCTTTCTTGAATTTGTGTGTGAATTTCACTTTGATCAACTGAGACAACTCTAACACCTTCTGTTGATCCGTATGCTTGTTCAAGCTCAAGAGCTCTCTTCCAAATCTTTTCTGTTGATTTGATAGGTTGAGCAACACCAAGTAGTTGTTTAATTGGTGAATTTGGTTTTCTCATTGCTCTTTCTGCCAAAGCAAATGTAACAGCACTGTCTACGCCACCAGAAACAGATACGAGACAAGCTATTTATCAATCCGATCATGTGTAGTACAATTTATCAAATACAAAGTCAGCCATGATTACCGACAATAAACTTACCCTTCAAACCACATCTCTTCATATAATCATTAAATAAATCTGTCTTTTTATCGATCCATTCTTCTACATTGAAGGCTCTTTGTTCTCTAACCTTTTTCAAGGAATCAACTAATTCCGGATGTAAAACAGCAACAGTCTTGATCATTTTAAAAAAGTATTTAAAGTAATGTACAATGTAAAAGTAATATTGTGTATTTTTTTAAAGTGAAAAAAAGATGAACTAGGATTTAAAAATAGTTTTTAGATAACGAACTCTGTGTTCCTGCTTTTGCTGGAGAATAAACTTTAGTGAGAATTCTCAAAGTGTTAGAGAGTTCATAACTGTCAATGCGAGATGAGAATGTTGAGTCTAAGCATTTGGTGAGAACATCTTTCAAATCAGAATCCTTTGAAGAATAAATTATTTGATTCAAAATTACAAAACTTACAGATATTGATTGGAAAAGTTTTTGCTTATCCTCTTGGTTAAAGAGAATTTCACTGGTGAGATTTAGGGAGCTCTTTTGTTGAATTAACACTAGTTGAAGAATACAAACACCAAGACTCCAAACATCGGCCTTAGTTGTCTGCTCTTTTTCAGGAGGTCTATAACTCTCAGACCCTAACAAGTGTTGATTATCATTCTGGCTTTCCAAATCAAGAAAACATCCAAAATCTCCCAAAACAACATGAATATCACCACTAATCTTTTCATAGTTCGAAACAAAAATATTCTTCAATTTGATATCTCTGTGGATAATTTTGAGTTTGTGCAAGTGGGCCAATGATTCTGCTATTTGGTGGAATATTTGAATAATGTTCTTATCAGACAGGGAGTGGCCCTTTTCATTAATAAATGTGGTCAAATCACCATCTTCATAGAAAGGCATAAGGATGAAAAGCTCATTTTCCAACATTCCATAATCTTCAACGGGTGCCAAATTCTCATGTCTAATATTAATGAATTTTTTACACTTTCCTATTTTGAAACAAGTCAATTTCTAAACACTTACAGCACTTAATTCGTATTCAATATCATTTTCAACTATTTTTAAAGCCTTCCACTCTTTTCTTTTTTTTTCTTGACATTTAAACACCTTACCAAAACCTCCTTCACCAATCAAAAACATGTCATCCCTAATGAAATCCAATTCTGAAAGAAATTCACACTCATCACACTCAATTAATTGCGATTCTTGTACGTTTTCTATAATATCCTTCAATCTTTCCGAATCTATGTATTGACAATCGCTTCTTGAGAAAAGGTTAGACCTTCCTATTGAGAATTGGCCTATTTGTGGGATGGGTCTATTTTCATACTCCTTCAATGTATCGGTTTTGTTGTTTGTAAATGAAATGATATATCTCTTTGGTAAAAGCGAAATGGTGTCCCAGAGTAGAGACTTTTTCAGAAATGAGAGAATGAAATGACCACTATTACAACTTTTCAAATCGTACACCTTTCTTCCATTCCAACTACAGATAGTTTCACAAAGAGCTCGTGTGATTTTCTCTAATCTCTTCTCAGAAACTATCTCTTCAATTGTGTAGAGCAGTTTTTCATTTCCTTGTTGAGGTAAAGTTAGAACCAATGAGTTATCACTCCAAATAATAGTCCACTTTCCAAATAATAGTCCCAGTTTAAAATAGCCACTATGATCCTTAACTACTATAATTAATAAAAGGCATTTTGCATTAGAGTTAAAAGATAACATTTCTTCCTTACTAATGTAAAAGTGATGAGAAAGGTAACAGTGAGGGATTACATAATTCTGAATATTAATTGCTGCCTCCTCATTTAATGTTGATATTGCCAGTTTAGACATGATGGATTTAACTCGTAATGAAAGAGAGATTTCATCCCCATTGTCTTTTGAATAAATGTAATTGGAAAAACATTTAAGGAGGAAATCTTCTGAAATACCATTTGGATTTTTGAAATACTCTACCCATTTAATTGTGTCCATATCTATTGGATCAAATCCCATTTTTTCAATTAGTGTTTTTACATGTTCTCTTCTTCCCAATGAAATGAGAATTTGCAATATATTGAACCCTAAACTGTCTACATTGTACTTGTATTGTTTAGCAATTTCTATGAATTTATGCTCAACTCTTTCCGATAGATCAGTGAAGAGATGTTTAAAACTCATACCATCTATTAAATGTGCACATTCCTCATTGTGAGGTTCTTCAATTGACAAATTTGAAACTGTATCTATTTCAAAACTTTTCAACAGCCTTGAATCGTTGAATTGTACTAGCAACTTTTCATTTTCTAATACAAGCTCTTCAGAACGGAAATATAATACCAGTTTCCTTCCTATATCGATTGCTCTTGAAAGAGGGATTTTGTGAGTATTGTTATCATAGAGAATCACAAGAGAAGGCGTATCCGATCTGGGTGTAAACAACGTAAAATCATCCTTCTCTATCACAATCTCAAAAAGTGAAATATCCTTGTCAAATTTGCAATATGATAATTTCATATTGCTTGGATCTATACAATCATCTGAATTGGTAAATATAAAAGATTGGACATCTTCCTGTGTTGTTGGACAAGCCTTTGATAACTGTACATCGTAAAGAGTTTCATTCATTACAAAGCCAATGTAAATTTCAAATTTACCCACTTGAATGGTTACAATTCCAATTGAACCTATTTCCATACTATTCAAACAATTTCTATCAATTTCAAATGAATTGTGATTAATATTCAATTCCAATGGTTCCACCAACAGTATGTCCTCTCCATCCAAAACTAATCTAAACGATTTGTCTAATTTCCATTCAAAAGATATAGCATTGCTCATTGATCCACATAATTGTTCCACTACCAAACTCATTCCATACATTGTAGGTGATATTGAAATATGAAATGTCACACATTTATCATCACTCTCAACTACCACAACTTGTGTTGAATCCTCACCATATCCAAAATCATCCTTACTCTCCCTACTAAAATATGAAGATGATGATAGTTGATCATCTTCATTTGAATCATGATTTGTAAAATACTCCCTCACCAATGCTAACATATTTTCATTAATTTTAATCCTATTATCCAGTTCGGAATGAAGGCTGTTTTCACTACCACATAATTCATCAGAAAATGGGGCATCATTATGAATTGGAGAATAACAAGAAGAGGAACTGTTATTGTAGTCATTCATTTTTTTTAATATTCGTTAACCACACAACATTGCATGAGAAATGGGTTTATTTTGTGGTTGTATGCCTAAAACAAGGACAAACTCTAATACCTGCTGTAGTCTGACTTTCACATTTAAATCTGGAAGGATTTGTACCTAGAACACAAAGTTCCTTACCTTCACTCTTTAAGAAGAATGGAGCGTTCATAGTTGAGAATTCTGTTGTGCATTTACAATCTGGGTAGAATTGTCTAATTTCTTCACACCTATTGATAAATGTAAAAAATCTGGCATCACAATCAGCTCCAATTTTCTTGCATGCTGATTGACAGCTTTCACTAGGTTCTGTTAGAGTGGATCTTACTCGTCTCAATTCTGAAAGAGAATAATCAGCAGAAGGTGGAATAGATGGCATTAAAAGAGTATCATGCTCAAATTCTTCCTTCATTCTCAAATTATTTAACTGATTGCTATTGATTCTATTTGTCTGACTAGTGGAAATGGTTGAATTACATGGGAAGAAGAGAGAATTGGAACATTTTTCATTTTGGAAAGCATGATAGGTATGAGTTAAACTTTCAAAACATTGAGGGTTTGCAGTATTCATAGATTCTGAAGACTTCAATAATTGATACCTATAGGTATAGAAAATTCTCTTGTGAAATTGTACTTTTCCAAATGGGTTAATCTTTTGAAAGAAACGATCCAAAAGGGCATCAATTGAACCAGTACCTTCAGCTTCTCTTTGCATATATTGAATGAGACCTGCAAGATCTCTCCTTTGAACCATTGTACCAACAATTCCATGTGAGAAACGAAACCCTGCCCAATCCAATCCATCACTCTCCAATGAGTTAATCCTATTAAAAATTGAGAGGAGATGAATGAATGCGTGTTCACAAAATACAAAATTATCATCCATTAAAATAATTGGAATATCATCGGTTATTTTAACACGGTCGTGAAAGGTTTTGATCATATCGAAAAATTCATTGGCAATGTGTTTCTCAGACTTTCCCATATCACTATTTTTAAAATTATGGTCTCCATGACCCTCTCTGTGAATAACGTTGATTCGAATAGAGGATGGAAACTTTTCCAATATTTCATCGATATCTTCATCATAGGCTGATCCTTTTGTACTGAATATCGAAATACAAGGATTAAATAAACGATGTTTCATATTAGCAATACTTGTCATGGTTTTTTCTAATAAAAAGAAACTATTCTTTTCCATATCAGCCCTTGGATTTGCTTGAATTAAAAAAGTTACATCACACTTGGATTCCGAAAAGTAATTTTTAAAAATAAAGACACCTGACAGTGTAGTAAATTGAACAAGCAATAAAATGATGAGCGCTTTGGGTAACATTTTTTTTTAAACTTGTTGACATGCTAAAATAAGGTTGTTCTCTCATTGTATTATTGTTGTTGAGTGTTTATTCAAAATACAAAAAACAGATTATCCTTAAAGAAAAAACCTTAAAAATGAATCATCGATACTTTTCACCACCTAATAATGCATCATCTTCATCATCAACAACGACAATAGGTGTTGCCGATAGTTTGGATAATACAGCAGGAGGTTTGTAAATATTTTTATTATTTAATAATTGTTTTGTGGTTTCAAGGAGGATCTTCATACACCGTTTCAAAGAATAAATTATTTACTGCTGATTCGGAAGTGTTTTGTATTAGATTTAGCTCTGATTCAAAGAGTTTGGCAGCAGGATGTAGTGATGGTATTGTTAGAGTGTTTAATGTAAATGATGGGAAATTACTTTACTCATTGAATACAGCCACTAAGCAACAATTACCTCTCCCAGTAACATCTTTAAAATTTAGACCATCCCTTAACCCAAATTCAGCTCAAAATGTATTACTTGTATCTGGATCAAAAGGTGTTGTTCAACATTGGCATGTGACATCAGGAAAGCTTTTAAATGAAATTCAAGAGGAGGAAAACCAAGCTTATGTAGTGGACTATAGAAAGGATGGAGCTTATTTTGCAACAGCAGGTAAAGATTCAACAGTTAGATTGTATGATGAAGAAACCAATGTTTGTGTAATGAAAATGAGAGGTGGAAATGGAGTAACAAGTGCTGGTCATACCAACAGAATATTTTCTCTTAAATTCCACCCAAATGATGACAATATAATTCTAACTGGAGGATGGGATAATACGTATGTATCTTATTTAATAAGTAACTTTATGTTGAGTATTTCAGAGTTCAAATTTGGGATAAGAGAATGGATTATGCTGCAAGAAGAATTTTTGGACCTCACATTTGTGGAGATGCCATTGATATTGATTCTAATAATTCCATATTGACGGGTTCTTGGAGACCTGATGACCAACTTCAGTTATGGGACTTTGGATCTGGAAATTTAATTGAGGTATGTAAAAGTGATGGAATTGTTTTTAGTAACAATTAAAAGAATATTCCAATACCTCATTCAGGAGGTCCATCAACACTTAACGCTTACTGTGCACAGTTTGGAGATAGCTCAGGATCCATTCTTGCTGTAGGAGGATCCGGAACAAATGAAGCATTAATAATGACTAGATCTTCTGGTAGAATTATTGGAGCAATAAGAGAATTAGAAAAAGCTGTTTACTGTATGGCTTTTTCTAAAAATCAACATCATATTGCTGTTGGTTGTGGAACAGGGTCTATTTACTTATTAAATCGTGCTTAATTTTCTTTTTTATTTCTTCAAACAAAAGCTTTCAAACAGAGCATCAGAATATTTTCTATCCACAAGGTTTATTCGGACTAGAAGTGTCAGAAATAATAAATAATTGGTTGATACATCATTACATAAGGAAAATTCAGTTTTTTCAAGGGCAAAACTAAAATATTTGGCAAAGCTTTTGAGTATTATTGTGGTTTTCATTTTTGTTACCCATTAAAAATATTTTGATATTCGTAATAGGAAAATGTACATAGTTTAACTTAATGATTTATTTAATATGTTCATCTAGATCTTCTGGTGGTACATCTTTGATTTCAGCTTGTAAATTCTTTCTGAAAGCTTCAATGATACGGTATTCTCTATCTCTACAAATATTAATGGCATAACCCTTCTTACCAAACCTAGCAGTTCTACCAACACGATGCAAATAAGTGGCATAATCTGGTTCACGGTCTGATCCAGGTGTTTTTTCATCATAGACAACTGGAAGATCAAAGTTAATTACGTGTGTAACTGTGGCAATATCTACACCACGAGCAAGAACGTTTGTTGTAATCAAAACCTTGGCTGTACCAGCAACAAATTCTGACATGACCTTCTTTCTGACTTCTGGATCTAAACCACCATGAGTGACACTGACAGTAAATTTGTTTTCTTGGAGAACATTGGCCAACTTTTCAGCATAATTCTTACTGTTGACAAAAATAATACTTTGTCCAACTTTGAGTGTTTCGTAGATATCCTTAATAACTTGAATCTTTTGAGTTTCATCTACACATTTAACAACAAATTGTTTCATGTGCTTCAATGTAAGCTTTTCCTTAGGTATCAAGATTGTCTTCAGAGGTTGTGGTACAACCTTTTCAGCAAAATCCAATACTTTCTTTTCTTTTTCAGCACCTTCCTTGTCATCATCTTCTTCCTTAAATGTAGCAGAGAAGAGTAATACTCTACATTTTTCAGGCAAACCCTTCTTGATTAAAATAGTTTGATCACGTAATTGACTATTTCCTTCTTCCAACATTTGGTCTGCTTCATCAACAGCCAAAATTTTGACAGTCTTGGTATTAATAGATCTACGTCTAATCATTTCATTAACTGTACCAGGTGTACCAATCACAATATGATCAGTCAAATTTCTTGGAATTTCTTGTCCTTTGAGAGCGGCATAGATTTTAATTCCTGTATGTTGACCCAATCCTTTGACAACAGAATAAATTTGGGTGGCCAATTCAAGAGCAGGACAAATACAAATTGCTTGGGTTGAGTTAACACTTTCGTCAACAGCCTGAAGCATGGCAAGACCAAAGCAAGCAGTCTTACCAGTACCACTTTGTGATTGGGCAATCAAGTTAACATCTTCTTCCAAAATAATAGGAAGTGATTTTGCTTGAATACTAGATGGTTCTTTAAAGTGCATAGAGTAAATTCCTTTCAAAAGTTCAGGCTTTAATTTCATATTCTCGAATTTAATTTGTTGACTGTAGAGAGGATTTGTTGGATCATGTTGTTGTTTATCCAATTCTTCATCCAAAAGTGAAGCTATTATTATTGTTCAATCACCATATCCGTTGTTGTTGATATTGTTTGTTTGTTTTAATAAAACCATCATCATCACAAAGAAGAATAAAACCATCATGGAACGAAATTACAATAAAATAATTTAGAAAATCTTGTTGATGACTTGATCACATACTTGTTGTTACAGGAGCTTCTACAGTATCAGCCCAGCTGTCGCCAGCGTTTAGGGTCATTTGTTTGATTTCTTTAGCAATTTCTTCTTCTGACATTTTTTCTAATTATTTTTAAAAACTACATACAACGAGGTTATTTTTAAATTATTGCATGAAGTTTTTAAAAATAATTTATTTGTTGATGAATTTCTACTTGTTCATTGAAAATTTTGACTATTCATCACTATCATCAAAATTAAGAGATTTGAGCTTTTCCAAATCACCTTCCATAAGAGCTTGAGGTCTTCTTGATCCACGTTGAATTGTTGCGTTTGTAGCATTTCCAGATTGGAAAATTTGTTCGTGGTGGCCAATCATTATTTCAGTTATATAAGTGAGTGGACCATTATCCTGTAATGCTAATAATGGATTTGGACTATTTGATCTAATGATATTTGGACCCAAAACAATTGCCAAATTATGAGCATTCATCATATTTTCTTCACTAAGTGATTGTACGTAGTTGAGCAATGCAAAAAGCTCTTTAGCAAGCTCAAAATGGCATTGTGGCATTTTAGGAACAATTTTTTTGACCGTCTCAATTACATCTGGAACAGAGTTTCCATTTTCTTAGATAATTCGTAAATAAAATAATTCTTGAAACATACCTTTAACTGCTGAAATTAATTCATCATAAATAGAGAACATAAAAAGTGGATCAGGAAGTTCACGGAAGAAAAGTTTGATAAGACTGGCCAAAACATGGCAATCAACATGGTGCAAATCAACATTAGAGCCATGGTTAATCAAAATCTTGAGCTGGTTGACAGTGGCTTGATTACCACTAATTCTGAAAATTCCTTTAGTGTTGGCATGATGCTCTTTCAAGAAGTCCATACATTTCTTAATTGGTGATGGTACCAAGGAGTTTGCACAATCCTTTCTTGATTTAATTAACTCTTCCAAAGATGTAGAGAAAAGGGAAGGTTGATTGCTTTTGATATTATTTTGCATCAAATCATAAGCAATGACTGTTGGAGGAAGTGGTAGTATATGTTCTGGGATATCTTTGAATATATCTTGTACAGTATCAGCAAGATGAAGTTTCTTCCAAAACTTTTCACTAACAAATGGTGAAAAGCATTTCATGATAACCTTGATCATCATAGTTGGATGAACAATATAAAGCGACTTTAAATTCTTCTTATATTTTCTAGTAATGGTTTTGTAAACGTTTAACATCCATGAAAATCCAGGACGAGATTGAGAGGTAGAGTTACTGACACACCAAATCATTACATAATCTCTTTCCACAAACTTATCAAGTTTTAAAATCATATAGAGCAATGTTCTTTCCAAATCTTCCTTCTTGATTTTTTCTTCAGAAAAGATAATAACAGGTCTACCCTCAGTATCACATGTTCTGCATGAAATTACATTCATAGCCTCTAAATCTCTAACATCTTCTTGTTTAGCTTTTTCCAGCATTTCCAAATACTTTTCAGAATCTTGATATTTCTTCTCATTAGTTGTTGATGTAGTTGTGTTACTACTAATGGAATCATTTCTTGAGAGGATGGATGATTCAGATTTGATAGCTTCTTCAATTTTAGGAAGTCTATTTAATACTCCAATCAAATCTTTAGAAGTATTTGTTTTTTCTGTGAGAGACTTTTCATGAGTTTTAACTAACATTTGAATGTTCATAGCATGTTGAAGTAATTTTTCATCAGAAGAAATGATTTTGTTTTTAACTTTGTCTGGCACGCTCTTTTCCAATTCGTCCAATATCTTGTCACTATCCAAGTTTGAACATTCGATCAAGAATTTTTTAGCCTTTTGTATGTATTCATTAATAAGAGGATTGAGTGGAATCATAAATGATTCTTTGGCTCCAAATTCAAACCCATTGGCAATTTGTTGAATCACTTTAGAAATTAAAACCAAATTTCTTCTTTGTTTTGAATGAATCTTGACTTCAGGTGGGAAAATATCTCTCGATTCAGGATAGACAATAGTTGGATTGAATAATCTCAAGAAAACAAAACTTGCAATTATAGTTTCAGAATTTTCCATTCTGTACTTGTCGCGACACATTTCGTTAATAATTTTACAAATATATCTCATATTGAAAGGCATAGATTCAAGAGCCTCTTGTGATAACATTCTATCCAAAAAGTATCGGCAATAAGTCAATAAATTTTCTAAGTTTTGAATAACAGCTTTTTCTGCAACTTCAGGCTGTTGTTGATCAATATCTTTAGAAGAGAGATCAATTTCAGATTCAATTCTTGTAATTACTTTTGTTGGATCAATTTCCAAATCTAAAACTTCATCGAGAATGATCTTCTTCATTGGTTCAATAAGAATATTTTTCAAATAATCTACAGCTTCTGCTTTAACAACATTGTCCATTACTTTGGTTGCAACAGTATTTCCTCTCATTATTACCATTCCATTGCCGGTATCGGAAGAACTTCTTTCAAATTCAATTCCAATTAGAATCTTATTCATGAAGCAAGATGTTGATAAAGATGAAGATAATTGATAGAGTGCAAAGGCCATTTCGTCCAACTCTGAAGTTGAAAGCAATCTCTGAGTATAAAGAGCAGAGAGTAAACTGAACAAGTTAAATCACATTGTTAATAATAAAACAAACCTTGGGCTTGTGGTCATGACTTGGGAAAATTGATCATAATCGAGTGGTGTCTTGTTAACACTAACAAGATGATGAGTATTTGCTCCTAAATTATCTTGTGTTGGAAGAAGCGGCAAACTGCCTTTAGAACCTTTTGATCCCATTCCGCTGCTACTTGGTAAAGGTCTAATTGTTGTTCTTGATCTACTTCCAGCTGAGGAAGGAGAAGGTACAGTTGGAAGTACCTTCTGGGAGGTACTCTTGGAAGGAGTTTGGGAATTATTTGATGATGAATCAGTCCCGTTTGAACTCATTTTTTTATTATTATTTTGTTTGGTTGTGATGATTTGATTGGTAATTGGTTTTTATCGATCCAATACTTTTAAAATACGCTGGTGATGCATCTTTATTTGAACTGCTACAATCCTCATCATCATTACAAAAGTAAAAAGGATCAATAATTAATAGCAAAATTCCTTTAATCATTTAATTTAATAAAAAATAGATAAAAATCTTGAAAGAATGGGAAACAATAATACGACCAGTTCGCTGCCACAAAGAGAACAAAACAAACACTCCCCAGTCACAACGAAACAAGATCAGTCACTTACCCCTTCTGAAAATCAACAAGTAAATACCAATTTTAACAGCAGTTGTACAACTTCCGATGCGACAACATTGAATATCCCATCAAATGATCAGAATAATTTTCAAATAACATCATCTTCTTCAACTTCAAGTCTCTCCTCCAATACAACAACTTCCTATAATGCTCCCAATCTCGTTGGAGAATCAAAAATACTAATCGGAGAGAAGGGAAAATCAATTATTCAACAATTAAGACTTGCACTTCCTCAAGAACAAAAGCAACATAATGAATGGACATTACTCTATGCAAATTGGAGAAATGGAGCTTCGATAGCAACTTTTGGTGAAATAGTAATGCATCACGGACCAATGATAATCATAATTGAAGATATTGAAGGAAATATATTTGGAGCTTTTACAAGTGTTTCTCTGGATAGGAAACCTAATTTTTATGGAAATAACAACTGTTTATTGTTCAAAATTGAAACAAATGAAAATCAGGAAACGAATGTGCAAATTTACAGGTCCAGTAATAGAAATGAAAATTATGTATACTTTAATTATGGAAATAAGTATAATCCATACAATGGCCTTGCATTTGGAGGAAAAATGGGATGCTTTTCTCTTTGTATTGAAGAGGACTGGAGGTTTGGGAGGACTGTTGGAGATTTACTTACTTATTCATACAGTCCCCAATTGTCGAGTGACTCTGATTTTGAAATTAATCATATAGAAGCATGGATATTCCCTCTTAGTGAATCAATTCAAATCGATTTGAGATATAGAGCTAAAGCAAAACAATCCAAACAGGCATTGGGGGAGGATAATGCTGCAGAAATTTTCATAATGAAGCAAGCCGGAGTAATGTCAAGTGATAACGACCACATCAGAGAAACTGCCTATCAAAAGGATTCAGATTTAAAGAAGGAACCTGGTACTTAAAGATAAAGGATTTTCACCCAATAGTGTTATTTAATCTCAACAATTTAATTTCAAATATTAAATAATAAATATAAAAAATATTCATAAACTAGGTGCGTTTTTCCCTCATTTTTTGTGTTATTCATGCCGGTTCGGATTTGTTGCACTAAATTATTTATGTATTGGATGATAACATTAATGATGGAATTATAATAATATAAACAACAGATGTGGAACAGACCAAGAGAAACTGGAGTTAAATTGGATCCAAAGATTGAAGCCTTCGCCAATTATCGTGATCACATTCATAGAAATTTCAAGTTTACACCAAAGAATACATTATACGCTTTCGTTTTTGTTGGTGTTCTTCCATACTTTTTCTACACTAAATTCAAGCAAGATCAGGTAAGTTATTTAATAGGTTCTTGCTAATAATCGTGTCAAGATGAGGAGACAAATTGCCAACGGAACAAACTATCCTGTTGTTAATACCACTTTCAATGGTGAATCCGATGAAAGCAAGATGACCATGCCACAAAAACATTTTTAAATAGTAAAAACTCAAACTTATTGGGAATTTTATCTGTGGAATCGTTTTTTCTTTGTTTCTGATTCGTGTTCTGATTGTCTATTGTTGCTGGAGCTACTTGAGGATGATTCATTACTGTATTGTCTTTTCAATTCGCCAGAAGAGGATCCTCTTCTGTTATTATCAGAGGATGTACTATTTCCACCCAAACTATTTCTCTTATCAGATTGGTACGAGTCACCAGCTCCTCTTGTATCTCGTCTATCATTGCCGGATGTTCCCTTATCAGATCTGTTTGAAGAAGAATCATTTCTTCTAAAATCATTATTTCGATTATCCCTATTGGAACTGCTTTGTGAAGAACTTCTTCTATCGTTATATCTGTCGCTGTATCTGGAAGCATCACGGTTGTCAAAGTTTCTATTATCACTTCTATCGTTTCTACTATTATCACTTCTGTCGTTTCTATTGTCAAGGTTTCTGCCTTCACTTCTATTCAAACGAGAATTGTCATTCTTTTGTGAGCTATTTTCATTTTTTTGAGTCTCTCTTGAATCGTTCCTACTTCTTGAACTTTCATATCTAATGTCTGACTTATCTTCATTAGATTTGTTTGTCTTGGTTTCTGATTCTTTTTTTTGGGATGATTCCTTACTACTAGTTGAAGAAGCATTTGATGATAGTCTTCTTTCTTGTGAAGAGGGGTGTGTGTCACGTTTTAGATTATCATCAATTCTTCTGGATGATTGTAGAGAACGAATCTCCTTCGAGTCATTGCCTTGTTTTCTTTCAGAGGATGGAGCTGTGTTTTCAGTTGTTCTTTGTGATTGCTTGATTACTTGGAGTGGATTGTTAATTGGAAGAATGAGTAATTGTTGAATGTCTTTAACATAGTCCTTAACTTCCTCAGATTTATCCTCTGATTTTGTTTGTTGTTTCTGTTTGAGGAGCTGTACCAATTTGGAGTTCATCATATTTTGATCAGATTGGGTATTTTCAGAATTGGAACTATCTAAAATGTTATCAGATTCTTGTACTTGAGATTTGTACTCATTTTCTAATTGTTGTTCAATTGGGACGTATTCTGGAGATTTTGGTTCTTCTGTTAGAGATTTCTCAATATCAACAGCTTCCTCTTGGGGTTTTTCCTCTGTAATGGTTGGTGTGGTATTCTTTGTTTCTTCCACAGAAATTGTAACCACAGTTTCTGCTTTAGGAACATCCTCCACAGGAGCATCTTGTGAAGCAGCCTCTACATTAGATTCAGGTAAACTTGTATCATAAGGTTGAATTGCTTCATTTGAGGCCTCCGACATTTTAACATCTTCCACTGTAGGTGTTTCAAGAGGAGTATTCTCAATAGGAGGGATAGTCGAATCTTCTCCTCGAACAACAATTGTTGCTTCAATATTTGTGGAAAGGGTTGTTGGTGGAGAAAGTGAGGTACTACCAGAATCAGAAAAGTCACCGAGAGTGTCTTCTTGTTTTTGGGGAGTGAGAGAGGTAAGTTCACTTTCTGAAATAGCAGTATTTGGAGTTATTGAGTTTGCTGGAATTTCATTATCTCTGGAGGGAATATTGATATTAGTTGGCTTAACAGAGAATTTCAATAGGGGTTTGATAAAGCTTGGATTTTCACTCTTCTTTCTGATGGAGGTTATCAATGGGAAATATGTGTTAGATAAAACCTTGATATTTTCAACGTGGTGCTCTTTCAATGAATCTGATATCTCTAAAAGAGCATCACAGTGACGGGAATAGAACGGGAAAGTGTTTGTCTTGACAAGAGGAGATAGAAATAACATGGCAATTCGAATTTTGATATGATCATTACTCTTGAGTAGCAAAATGCAATTGTTGAGCATATTTTCCATTATTAAAAAGTGGAATTTTTGATAATTTTCAAAATCTAGTTTGGTGTATATATCGTCTGTTGAGCTAGATAGTTGAGGATATTTCTTTACAGATACAAACGAACCAGGCTTGTTTTTACATTCCCGATTGAATTCATTTTGGCTTTCATACCATCTATTTGCTGTTGGGAGTAAAAATTGAACAAGTCTACTCAATCTTTTAGCTTCATTTTCTGTACAGGTCAACAGTAAGCCAGGCACATATTCCAATAAATATTGTAAAAAGAGATTGAACGAAAACTTTGGAGTTTCACTAGTATGTAATAGATGGACAAGTTTTGCACAGTATAAAGAGTCAGCTGCAGAAAACAAAGCTCTAGGAAGAAAGCAATGTTGGAGAATAGTAGTCATGTCCACAAATTCAGATTCAGCCATAAAGAATTTGTGACAAATTTCCTTGAATTCTTTCATAGATGCTTCATATTTTTGATTTTGCTCGTCCTTTTCTCTTACTAAGGAGGATCTATGATTGCCATATTCATTCATGGTACTGTTGTAAAGGGAAGTTGGTACATAAATATCTGAAAGGTCTTTCATCCAGAAAAAGTTATAAAATTGAGAAGTGACATTATTGCTTATGTCTAATGGTAATAGGCTTTGTAATATATTTGGTGGGATGGAAGAGCGTGTAAGTCTTACAATTGAAAAAATAAATGGTGTTGACAAATCATATGCTTTCAAGGTATCCACACTTGGAATAAGTAGGGAAGAGTTAAGTTCATTACCCAAAGCCTCTTCTTCAAAGACAAACTTGATTTCTGAAATGAGGAATTTCAATAATAAAAGGTAGGCTACATGGCACATATCCTTTGAATCTGCAACATGCTTCCATTCTTGATAATCTTCATGGATATGAATTCCATAATTACTGAGCTTTGCAAGCAACAAAACCAGTGATACACCACTTCCACTTGACAGTATTGTATCTTTAAGTTTTTTCATTGATTCTACGCCTGTATTTTTAGAGTTTGGAGAAAAAGTTCCTGCTAGACTGTGTAAAACTTTTCCTCCTGCTTGTGCCTCTAGTTGATGTTGATTAATCTCTTCAGAATATTCCAAGGTTGAGGTATTTTTGATAATTTCAGTCAAAATTACCAAATGTTCCCAAAGTCCCTCCTTCAATCTTTGGGTTAAATAGTTAAGAACAGGTTTCATATCCACAAATGGGTATGTTTTGAAAAACAGCCCATATAAACTAGCTAAATTAGAGAGCCAAGTTGCTATAGAAATACCATCTTCCTTAATGTTACTGCTTTGATTGGAAAGTAATCTATTAAGTAAACAGTATTGCATAATGTCATGGGAAATTTCTGGAGAGAATTGAGATACATCTACACAAAGGGGTATTTGATTATCGTAGGTTTCACATTTTCTAATATACTCTTCACATACGATAATTGGATTTGATACAGTATATGGAAGTATCTCTCTTGCTTTTGTTCTCACATTTGCAAAGGAAATTCTATTAAATATATGTCTAATACCTCTCGACACCCAATTTTGTTGAGCGAGCATTTTGGGTTGTTTCTCATAACCGTGTTGCCTTGTAAAGCCATAAATTTCATATCTGGTTTGATAGGGTAATAGAGCCAAAATACTCCAAAATTCTGAAACTATAGAAGTGTTCATTCCTACAAAGCATAGTGATGAGAGAATTGATGCTAAAACTTGCACTAGTTTTTGATGATGGTCGTTTGGTTGTTTCATATATAATTTAAGTAGACGTATGAGCTTTGTAAGGGATTTGATTTCTCTATACAGTTCATATTTGGTATGGCAAATAAGAGGAAAGAGGTAATTTTCAATAGTTGATTTGTCATCATTGGTTATTGAAATATAGTTGTTCAATACAGTATATTTTTCATATAGAGGAGTAGAAATTTTTTCAATAGATTTACAGCAAGCAATGGAAATATCATAATTCCAATGAGGGTCATATTTTGATAGGATGTCTAACATGCTGATAGCTTCAGCTATCATATCAAAGTTCAAAAGTTGGATTAATAATCCAAATTTTTGATCCTTTTGAAACTCTGGATACGATTTTTCAAATCTGGGTTCGATTTTTTCAACTGCTCCATCAACTGTAATTGTGTATTCTCTACTTCTTTTCAATTCTGTTTCGTATTCATGATGAAAATGCTCCAAATCATCAACAGAATGTGGACCTAAATAATACATAATATCTTGAAAAATAAAAAGTTCTTTTTGCATCAATTTAACAATCATTACAATCAAACTTGTTGGAGTAACCTTGTTATGATAGCTTGAAAGTTTAAATCCAATAACATGCTTCAAATGTTGATTATTAAAAAGGGACCTAACAAGATTCAGTAAAACATCACTGTCTAAATTATTTTCGTAAGCATCCAATAGAATATCAAGTACCCTATTTGGTTCAAGGTTGAAAAATCCTATGATTTGAATAATTTCATTGGTTATTTGTTCCAACTTTTGAATTGACAAATTATTTGGATCTATGATGATTGAAATTAGTTTTGAGAATCCTTCATTTTCTTCGTGTAAAAGATTAAAACGGTCCTGCGTATATAATTCTCGAGTTTTGCTTTTTAAAAACATATTCCTAGTCGAGATTCCACAAGCTCCTAAAAAATCAAAATTCATCAATTGTTTAAGTAAACCAATTTGAAAAACAGAGTTTTCTAAAAGAGACTTTGTGATATTTACCAGATATACGTAATCATTGTGTTCTTCTGGCAATCTATTTGATTGTAACTCTATGGAAAGTGCAAGAGATATTAATAAAGTATTCTTTTGATCGGGATGTTGTGAAGATATGGATTGGATTAATTCTAAGAACTTTTGTGTTGATATCTTGTTTTGTTGGTTAAGCAAATTAAAAAAGAAATGAGAAAGAATGTTATGTTTGATTGTAATTTCTAATTGCTTTGAAAGGACAGATAATAAATATGTTTGTCTGGAATAATTGTGATGACTATTGAATATTTTGTTAACAACATACATTGGTGATATTTCGGAATCCCATTTTGAAAAGTCAAACAAATCAGCTTGATCAGTGGTAACATGCTTCATTCTGATTGGCGTTTTGGCTTCTGTTGTTGTTAATTCTGGTTGCTGAAGTGTTGGATTCGTTTCCGCGCCTGATGAAGTTGTGGAAGGAGAAGCAGACCTATCTTTTCGAAATATTCTTCTTTTTGTTTGGGTCATTTTTAATTTTTTTTTAATTAAGAAAACTTTCAGTACACTTTATCAGTGCCGCCAATGCGTTCTCGTTATTCAATTTAAATAAAAATGATTCCAACTAGCTCGGCAATAGGGCCAACGGCAAATGAGGGAGACATCCTAAAAACAAGAGAGGAGAATACATTAAACAATACAACCACGAGACATTATCAAGAATCGGGATCGTCATCATCCTTCTATAACACACTTCTCAGCCAATACACCAATGTTTTGAATAGAACAATAACAACTATGGAGGATACAATGATAATTAAGAAAGATAAAACAAACGGTGCTAATAATCAAACAAACAACTATTTCGATAGTATAATCGATGATTGGAACAGGATTGTACAGTCTCGAGGTATTGAGAGAACACAAAAGTCAAATGATCCCGAAACAACCCCCAATAATCCAACTACTGAAGAGCTTGCTACAGAATCTCCATCACAAAATTTTCAAAATCCATTTTCCACTAATTCTTCTGAAATAGGGTCACCCTCAACAAGTTATACTAATATGACAACACCAAACAGCTCTGTTAAGAATAATGATTCACCATATATCGGCAGTTCAGTAAGCGAGAGAAGTAATACTTTCAGGGTTTTGGATTTCGACAATACAACACCAATCAAAGCCCATCTCTCAGGTCAAGATTTGGAGCCTCAAAAATCTGACTTAGGAAACACGGCTCTTATTTCACCTCTTTCACTACCTTTAAAAACACTGGCAATTTCAAATCAAACAAGGCAAACAAAGAAGGAAAATCGAAATGAAGAGGAAAACAATTCATTTGAAAGCCCATCCCTACTCTCCTTCTCTGAAGGATCACCCTCCAGGCTGATTTCAAACTCGCCAACCTATTTAACTGCATTTTGTCAAACTGATTTTGATGACAGCTCATCAAATGCCTCTGAACATATTCAGTATGGTGAGGATTTGTCTGAAAAGGATTTAGCACAAAAAAGAATGAAAAGTTTAGTTATGCAGAATGAAGACCTCCTTCACCAGCTATCGGTAGTGCTAAGTAGAAATGAAGAACTCCGCAAGGCTCTTCTTTTTTCTGAAAGTAAAAGCTCAAGTGACGAAAAGGAGGACCAAACTGGGAAAGAGGAAAAAGACAAATACGAGTCCACAATTAACAAGTTAAAAGAAGATCTAGAAAAAGAAAAATCAGAAAACATAAGAATCCAACAATTACTTGTTCCTGCTTTACAGGATGAGTCTAAAAATCAGATCCAAGTTGAAAGAATGAAGACAGAGATTAAATCTCTTCAAGAAACAATTGAAAAAATGAATATGGTCGTTATGGAATCTAACAAAAAAACAGAGGATAACTTTAGAAAAAACGAGGCCAATCTACTTTTACAACACCACAACAAGCAGTCAGAGTTAGAGAAAGATAAAAAAAAATTAGAACAAGAAAATGCAATACTTTTAATGAGAGTTAGAGAGTATGAAGAAATATTGAAATCTCAAAAATATTCGTCTGAAACTCAAAATATTGATTTTGGCAGGATGTGGAAAGAAAAAATGGATAAGAGTAAGTTTAATAGTTGTTTGAGCCCTTGCCTAACATTGAAAAGCAAATGAGGAACATTTGAACTACATTCAAAAGATGAGTAAAGAATCAAGAGAAAATGAATATACTCTTAAGAAATTGTTGGAAGATCAAACTATTGAAAATGAAGCCTTGAAGAAACAATTAGAAAATGATTCTAAAGATATTAAAATAGAAGAAACCAGTTTCATAAAAGAAAGAATGGAAAAAATGTCCAGAGCCTATCAAATTCAACTTGAAACCTTGTACAAAACAATAGAAGATTTGAAATTGAAAAATCTCCAACTCAATCAAGAATTTGAATTTGAAAAATTAGAGCTACAATCTCTTCAGGAACAATTAAAAGAATCAACGAAAATAATTAGTGAATTAGAGGGGAAGATAATTCGAAATGAAATGGTGAATATTGCTTTGGAAAGTGATATAAAGAAGGAACAATTAACAAGCACCCACCTTAAAGAAGATATTATTAATCTTACTTCTCAAAAAGAGTCTCTCCAGACAGTTTATGAGGAACTTTTTAAAAATTTACAACATACCATTCGCGAACATGAAAAGAGCTTAACAGATCTTGAAGAGGGAAAAGAAAATATTTCAAAAAAACATTCAATTCTGGAGGAGGAATATAAAATTGTAAAGGTAGCTAATGAAAACTTGCAGAGTTTACTTGATACTCGGGAGAAGACTAATTCTTTGGAGAAGAGCAACTACGAATCTGACATTACCTCCTTGAAACAAAGATATGAGAACGAAATATTGGAATTGAAATCCAAATATGATGATAGATACCAATCGTATACCAAGAAAATATCCAATCTTAAAAACTCAAATGAAAAATTTGAGAAACAAGAAAAACTTGTAAAACAAGTTCTAAAAGAAAAGATTGTTTCTTCCCTTAAAATTAACGATGATTTCAAGTCCATAAGTTCAAACTTTGAAGAAATTCAAAAGTATTTTAATGAAATTTGTAGTGAAATGGAGTTGATTTCAGTAGACTCTGAATCATTGAAGCAAGTAATGCAAAAAGAGATTGAGCAACTGAACGAAAAAAATTTATTGTTTATGCAGAAGATAGAGTCATTGAAAGAAATTGTTAGAAAAAAGGATATTGAAATAGAAGAAAGGCAGCAAGCAGAAAAACAATTAAGAGAGGATCTACACAGGGTGAAAATTACAAGTGAAAAACAATTAATTCACCTCGGCGAAGAATCAGAAAGTGCCAAAACAGAATTATTGAGGGCCTCAAGAGAACTTAGCAAAGAGAAATCCCATCTAGCTTACATGGAAAAAATCGAGTCTTCCTTAAGAGCAGAAATGAGAGATCTTGCAGAGAGAAACCATAACATACTCTCTCAACTTGAAGATCAAAAATGTTCGAATGCAAAACTTGTCGAAGAAAAGAACAGAGAACGACAAAAATTCGAGGATGATATTAAAAACTACACAAAGGTAGTTCAGCACCTGAACAAAGATTTAGAAGACACCAAAAAAAGAATAGGTTCTTCGTCTAATTCACACGAATCCCTGTCTCAACAATTAAAAAAACAAACAGAAGAAAACATATCTCTAAATAATCAACTCTTAATACTGCAAAAGGAAAGAGATTATTTGAAATCAGAAGCTAAAAGAGTTGAAGAAATGTGGACCAACAAATTGCAAGACATCAAATCTCATATTGTTTTAATAGAATCAATCACTCAAAAGCAGGAAGAGAAAATAGAAAATGACAAACGAGTATATCAAATCAAACTACAAGAAAAAGACTCAATCATTTCAACTTTGGAAACTGAGTTGGAATTAAGAAGAAAAGGCACAAAATTACCAGTGATTGACTCCTCGTTTAAAGAAGAGCTGAGACTTCACAACGAGAGACTTGAATCAAAGATTACTGATATGGAAAAAGAAATAGAAGGTCTAGTTTGTGAATTGACTGGTTGTGCAAATCAAATACAAAAGATAAGGGAGGAAAAGATCTCTCTAGAAAGTAATTTAGCACAAGCCAGATATCAACTTGTTTCAGTTCAAAACGACAAGGAATCAATGAAACTATCCTTGCTCCAGAGAATAGAGTCCAATGAAGAAACCATAAAGGCGTTGCATGACCAACTCCAATCCAACTTACAATACGTGCACTCAAGTAATGAATCAGTCAAAAAGACCCAGGATGAGCAAAACGAACAAAACAAAAAGTACAATGATTTAATAGTAGATTTGACCAGACAAGTAGAAGAAAAAAGTCTGGACGTTCTCCAATTAGAAAAACAAAACACCTTCCTAGTTTCAAAATATGAATCAGAGATGAAGAGATTTGAATCTGAATTCGTTAAATTTTCAAATGAACTTATCAAATTGAAGACACATAACGACCTCCTAATATCTCAAAACAAATTGACAAAGCAAAATGACAATTCAAATTATGAGGAACAAATTAAATCTCTGCAAAATTCCCTCCACATTGCACAACTAAAGATTAAATCATATGAGGATTTGGGAAATGATTTGGAGAAGAGTCAAGCAGAAAGTCAAAATCTTCGTATAACATTGAACAAAGAGAAGCAAAAAGTAATTCAACTTGAAAAAGAAAAGGAAAAGATGAAAATCAGAGAGAAGGAAATTCAAGATGAATGTAATGCTAAAGTTAAGAGTTTGGAGGAAAATATTGCGGGAGTTAAGTCTTTCTTTGAACAAGTTGTCCTTTCACACTCCAATCAATAATAAATTTAAAAATATTTTAATTTTGAATCAAAAGAAAAAATGAGTCATCTGCTCAAAAACATCACCACATCACCACTCTTGCGCAGAACCTTGGTACAACAAACCAAGTCTTCCGTAAAGTTTAATCTTGCTTCTATCTATCAATTCTCGCTCAAAAGTAATAGTAATAATAATTGCAAATTTTTTTCCACAAAATTGTCAAAATTAAATATCGATCCTATCACAGCAATTGTTTTAGAAGCAGAAAAGTATGCTCCAAAAAATGTTAAACAAATTGAAGAACGTATTTATGAAATCGAAGAGTTATTACAATATAACGAAAGTAATATGGAAGAAAAGAAACTTTGCGAAATTTATGAAGAAGTTAGCGATCTATATTGCAAAATTTATAGATATGAAAAAGCAGAAAATATGACACTTAAATATATTGAATTAAGTAGTAAATTATATGGTAAATCTACTCTTGCACTTGGTAATGCATACCATAAATTGAGTGTCATAAATGTAGCTGTTGACAAGTTAAAACCAGCTTATCAATATCAATCTGAATGTATCAGAATCAAGACTACATCATTTTTGGAAAAAAAATCAAAAGAGTTAACATTTGACCTGTCATCAGAATGGAATTATTTGGGGGAGATTGCAATGAAACAAGGTAATTTAACAGATGCCAAAAAAACATTCCAAAAGTCTGTCAAGTTATTCGAACAAACATTAAATCCAATCTACCAAAAAGAAGAACGAGAAATAAGAAATGATTATGAAAAAGCAAAAAATATTTCAAAGCCATTTATGGAAATCAAAGATGCTCCAATCAAAGAGTCTGCTGAATATCTCAAATACAAATCAACTATGCCAAAATCAAATATTAGAGAATTAGAATTTGTGCCAATTGATTTGTTAAAATCATTAGATAATTTGGGAACTGTTCAATATCGTTTGAAAGAATATGAAGATGCCTACGTTACTTTCAGTAGAGCTGTCCAATATCAACACCATTTTGACAAGGTATCAGACAATGTCATTTCTCAAGAAGCATTTGAAATTATTGGAAATGTTTATTTGAATATGGCAAATTGTGCGCTATATCTGGAAATGTCTGAAAAAGCTGAAGTGTTATATCAAAATGCCATCACTTTTATTGAAAAAGTTTTGGGCAGCAAACATCCAAAGATTGGTAGCTTGTTATACTCTTTGGGGGTCTTGTATGCATCAAAGGGGGACTTTGACCACTCTGAAGAATTTACAAAGAGGGCACTCGAAGTCTTTTCCATGACCGACTCTGAAATGGATCTACCTCATGGTGAACAAATTCGTAAACTGTTGGAAACTGGTAAATGTTATCTCACACTAGGAACACTATATTTGAATAAGAAGGATTTCTCCAATGCGGAGGATATGCTTAAACGTTCATTAGATATCCACAATAAGATGAAATCTGCTGGATCTCAAGATTCAAATACTACATTCGATATTGCCTTCATTTTGAATAGTTTGGGTAAAATCTCAGAACAAAAGAACTTACCAGAAGAAGCCCTTGCTTATTACCAAAAGGCTTACATTATTGCCAAGTCAATTAAGGAAGGAAATAATCACGTTGTTGCAACTGCATTGATGAATATTGTAAGTAATGTTACTAATTGTGATTATTGAATCTTTAAAGGGTAAATTCTTTTTCAATCAAGAAAATTATGAAGAAGCTGAAAAACACTATGTCGCTTCTTATAAAGCCTATGATGCATCTTTTCCAACTCAATACCATCCAGATGTTGGTGATTTATGCTTGGAATTGGGTAAAACCTACTTGAAAATGAATATGAATGAAAAAGCCAAGAGAAAATTTGAAGAATCACGTGATGTGTATTTAGGTTATGAGCTTCCAACCAGTTCCAAATTGGATCTTATTTTTGGTTATATTGAATCAACCTCTCAACTTGTAAATCAAGATTTACAATCCAGACTCGACAATACCAATCTGTCACCAAAAGAAAAGGAGAAACTTAATCAAGATATCGAATTTGAAAAGCACCGAGATAAAGATAATAATGTAAGGGAACAAATTGTCACTCTCAAACGTAAACAAATCAGTAATCAATAAACCAACCTTGCAGAAAGGAAATGAGGAAATTCACAAAATATTTAATCAAATTGATTGAAGTAGTCCGATAAATAACAATAGCGGAGCTTTCACAACCCAACTTTTTGAAAAAAATGTCCACACTTGCTAGAATTGCCTCACGTTGCTCTGCTCGTGGTATTGTATCATTCAACACCAAGACAACATCTTTCACTACCAAATATAATGTTAATTCTATCGTGATTAATCAACAACGAAATTTCAATTTGAGTAGAGGATTTTTCCAACAACATCAAAGCAATAATAATAATAATACTAGTGGATCTCAAAAAATCGATAAAAAGATGATGGCTCTTGTTTTGGCTTTGGTTGGATTGGGTACAGGTGTTTCTATGGTAATGTCTGATTCCGAAGTTAAAGCAGAAGAGGTCAAACAACCAGTCACCCCACAAAGCACTGTTCGTGAGGAGGAATCTATCAATAGATATGAAATTGAAGATAACATGAATATTTTGAGAGAGGTTCTCAAAGGAAAGAACAAGAATGAATATAACATTACTCTCTATCAATATCAAGTATGCCCTTTCTGTTGTAAGGTTAGAGCATATTTGGATTTTAATCAAATCCCATACAAAATTATTGAAGTCAATCCATTATTCAAATCAGAAATTAAATTTTCCAAAGATTACAGAAAAGTACCAATAGTTGTCATTGATGGACTTATTAATAATCAATTGAACGATTCTTCCAGAATTATTACTCACTTGAATGATGTTCTCGATGAAACTAAAACAATGAACACTAAGGATACTGTCAAGTGGAGAAAATGGGTTGATGATACTTTCGTACATACTCTTGCTCCAAACATTTATAGAACTAATGAAGAAGCCGTAGAGGCATTTGAATACATTTCTGAACAAAATGGTTTCAGTTGGTTCCAAAAGCAAGCAGTTTTATATGGAGGTTCATTTACCATGTATGCAGTAGCCAAGAGACTGAAGAAAAAGTATGGTATTGAAGATGAAAGAGAAGCCATTTTTTCTTGTGGTAAAAAGTGGATTAATGAAGCTGTTTTACCAAATGGACGTTTCCATGGTGGTGATAAACCAGATCTTGCAGATCTTGCTGCCTATGGTATTTTGACATCTATTGAAGGTTTGAGAACCTTTAATGAATTGACCAAGGAAGTACCTCAACTTGGTGCATGGTATGATATGATGAAGAGAACTGTTCCAAAATGTTCTGGTATAAAAATTAACAAGTAAAACTATTAATTGTAAACCATTTACAATGTTATTTTTTTATTGGAAGATTGTTGTATACATTGAATGTTCATGGCCTATTGTAGTGAGTTATGCAACGAAAAACCTTAGAAATTCCACTATTTGATGTCGCTGTTTAGGATCATAACATGATGTTAGTTGTTCGGTTAGACAGCCAAGGTTGGTACTGATCTGTACTGAATAGGAAGCTTGTGTACGATGGTCTATTAAGGTGCATCATCCAACACTCGTAGGTTCTCTGGTAACGGACAATCCAGATTGCATAAAAAAGAATGAGTGCAAACTTTGTGAGTTGTGGATGTTATGAGTGCAAACTCATTGCCGATTACTTGCACTCAATACCCAACATAAATGAAAAATTACTGTTATCACGATTAAATACTAACAATAGTGGAGTAATATCACCTCCAACTTGTGAGGAAGATGTAAAATCTGACTTGACAACAACCACATCCCAAAGTGTTGCCTCTCTAGACCTCATAAGTTACTTTAAAGTAAATGAAGATGAGGATTTAACTTTTCTAAAGTTGGATGTGGATGATTTTTTAACATCTCTTGACAGTCCATCCAGCATTGCTCAGATAACGACAAGTAATGATAAAGGACAAATAACAAAACTTCAAGATGAGTTCAGTTTTTTATCTGAGATTGGTAGTACTGAAGAATCAAATTTAAACGAATTTGAAAACAATAATGCAAGCAATTCAGAAAAAGAAGTTAAATCCTTGAAAGACAAATCTCCAAAACGTAGAAGGAGAGGAAGCAATAATAGTTCAACAACAACAGCTAAAAAGAGAACTAAAAGGAGCTCATTCCCAGGAGAAAGCAAAGTAATTGTATGGAAATGGAATAAGTCGACTGATGATAAAACCAATCAAAGATTACAACTAATTTAATGACGCCAAATGTCCAATACAATTGAACACTTCAAAATAATGTAAATAATAACCAAACAGAATTGAAATATTAACAAGAGAACTAATGTACATAAAAATTAAACAATAAACTTGTCATAGGTTCAATTTAATCATACATCACTTCTTCTCCTTTGACAAAGCAAGGCTTACTTTGGTTTTCATGGTGGGATTCATTTTCAAATTGATGTACAATTATTTATTGCAAGAGTCAAAAACCTAAAAATACCTCTCGTAACTCATATGGTGAATACCAATATTTAAACAATATGACATAATGTCGTTGACTAGAGTCATTGCTAACTTAATACCAATTAAAATAAATTGATTTCTTGACAATGTTGGAGAGCACAAGTTTAGCACTAGACAATGCAGGGCAAGAGTTTTCATTGTAAATTTATGGTCAACGCTCCACCCAACCAATTACAAGCTTTTCTACATTCAAGTAGCGCAGCATTGCGGCACGAATTGTAATTTTCGCAAAAAAAAAACCTCACAATGCGTGAAAAGTGGAAGAAGAAGCGTATGCGTAGACTTAAGAAAAAGAGAAGGAAGGTAAGTGATAATTAAATTTATCGAGTTTGTTTCTTACATATTTTACAGATGAAGCAAAGAGCTAAATAAATTGTTTGCTTGCAGGAATTTCCTGCTCATTCCTCCTGAATGAAGCTAAATAAAAGACATTTTGTCCCAAACACTATCTTTCCTGTTTTATTCAAAATTCATTTTAATATTTTTCTAACTTTCTGCAAAATCGAACTAACCTTTATTGCTACATTTCTCCAGCAGATATTACTCTCTTCAGATGTGAGTACAAGTTCTGACGTTCTTCTCCAATAATTTCTCGCAGATTAACTAGGGTTGTGGTGATGGATTGTTCACCCATGTTCAATTTTCTGATATTTGTGCTAAAGTTCTTAAACTCATCTGGTGAGAGAGCCTTCTTCACTCTCAGATACAACTCTTGAGCTGTTACATCAGCACTAATCTCTTCCAAGTCGCTACTTGCAATACTACTTGCTAATCGATTAGAATTCTTTGTGTAGTTATTTGCCGATTCTTGACTTGAATAGGTTCGCCTTGATGGTGTGGATACAAATCTATCAGCTACTACCTTGTCATGGGATTCCTCTTTCAAATCTGGCTTCTTAGTGTATTGAACTCCAAACGATGAATGTGGTGTAGGAGGAGCAGAAAATGGTGTATCCACTGGCACTTCTTTTTCTCCTAGCTCAGCAGTTTTTGTACTTGGTGAAAACTTTACATTCTTTTCTCTGGAAGTAAATGATGATGGATCTTTTAGAATTGAGGTTCTCTTTCTATTTGAGAGTGTTGCACTTCTACTTCTTACTGTTTGATCCCTAGACTTTTGAGGTGTTCTGTTAAATATTATTGGAGAATCAGATCCATACTTATTTCTTTGGTGCACACTTGTCAGGATAGGGTCATATGAGTCATGTCTTACAGAAATATTACTTATATTGGAGTGATTACTTGGGGTGCAAAGGTCATCTTCTGAGTTGAACACAAATGAACTTGTTTTTCTCACTTCTGGAGAAGAAAATTTAGAAGTTAAATTTGTAGCTGGATTGATAGATTGCTTTGTCTTGTCTTTTGTTGGGCTAACCATGTGTGTTATTGATGTTTTGAATTGGTTCAAGTCATCATAGTCTCTTTTCAAATCATAATATTTTCTCATTGTAGAATTTTTCAATTCTTCTGTTTCCTCTAGCTTTTTTTCCAATTCAGATATTCTATTGCTTGATCCTTTGATCCTATAATCAAGAATATTGTTTTGCTTTTCCAATTCTTTGCATTTTACTTTCCAATCCATTAATTCCTCTCTAAGCTCTTTTGTTTCCTCTATGAAGGATTTTTTGAGCATTTGCAAAATATCATCAAAGGTTGGTCCTTTTTGCATTGTTGGTGATTGTTCCTTACTCATGATGATGGAAACAACAACACAATTTTCTATTTTTTTTAAAATTGCAAAACAGTCTGTTTAAATGGAGGGAAATTTTGTAGTTGAAAATGTGGTTTAGGCGGGAAGAAGTTTCTACTTTTTATTCGTGTGGTTTGATGATTAGAGTTTACTTTCTGTGCTTGAGGTTGGGTGTGGAACAACACTAGAGTTGGCAACCTTCTTTTCAAAAACACAATAAAACTTCTTTACATCCTCAACTGTTTCCCAAGTACCTCTGAATCCAACTGGAATGATGAAAGCATCACCAGCACTAAATTCTTGAACACCTTCCGAGATTTCTCCATCAGCAACAAGTCTTACTTTACCAGAAATTAAACAACAGAATTCCTCTGCATTATCTCCTTGGTCAAACCACCACTTTCCTTTGGTTGATGACCAAACTCCGCAACTCATGTGACCCGATCTATCAGTATAAATATTATTAACCATAGCTTGTGGAATTAATTGTGAAACAATATTTTCTGGCTTGTATTCTCCCTTTGAATCGTGAGAGAATGGGAGACGAACTACATTATTAACAGGAGTAGTGTTTGGTGATGACATTTTTTGAGTGTTCAATTTTTTATTTAAAAGCAATTTTGCATGATTGTTTTATGGAATTCACAAGTTTTCTACTTTATGTCTGGTAAAAACATCAGTGGCAACTTCTAATAAAGAATAAAAATCCACATTTCTATATCTACCCCACATTCCACAACTCTTCCAAAATTCAACATTAAAATTTGGAGTTGAAAGACCAGTAAGTATTTTTGCTAGTACCTTTGCATTAGGAATTGATTCATACTTTCTCAATAATACAAAACAATCAGCTTGAATTGTAATCCTGTCATTTCCTTTCAATTCTGTTTTTGCAATATCATTTTCACTTGATAGAAAATCCTCTTCCTTTTCGCTTGTGAAATAACTATCTATTAGTTCGTCCATCCCTGTTTTTCTTTTTGGTTGAGATTTTTGAGATTCTTCATCTGAAATAATGAATTCTCTGGCAAGTTTATACATTGCTTTGGATTTGTGTACATTGATTTTTTCTAATGATTTCATTTCCTCTGTTATTATTGTAGACACTTGAATAATATCATCGACATCTTTTACAACTTCTAAACAAAAGGCTTCAGATTTTGATTCATATTTGATTTCTCCAATTTCCTTCAATCCTATAATTTCCATCTCTAATTGTGAGAGAGTTATGGAGGCTTCTTTTGAGAGTTTGGAGATGTCAATTTCAAACTTTGTAGATTTGGAATTTTGGAGAGCAATCTTAATCCATGCATGCTTTTTAGAAAGTTCTACTGGTGTACTTTTCATAAAATAAATGGTGAATATGTGGTTCATTTGAGGCAAGACTTTTACATAGCCTTTGCTTTGTAAAAGGGTTAATATTGTTGAGATGACTTCCTCTTTCAAATCTAAATGTTTTTCCAACTGCTTAATTCCCATTGCAATAACAGTTCCAATTTCATTGTCTTTAAATACCTTTTGAATTAGTTTTTTCACAGTAAAGACATCTACATAGTTACTGTAACACAATGATCTTATCAACAGGTAGTCATCATCATCCAACAGCATGTGACATTGGGCTTGAGACCCGTCTCTACCAGCTCTACCAATCTCTTGAATATAACTTTCTATAGATTTTGGTAAATTGAAATGAATGACAGCCTGAACGTTTGAAATATTGATTCCCATTCCAAAGGCTACTGTAGCAACAATAATGTTAATTTCCTTTTTTACAAATTTGTTTTGGATTTCTTTTCTTTTGGAAGTGTCGAGACCTGCATGGTATGGAATTGCATGAATACCATTCATAATTAAGTGGCTACATAACTGCTCTGCATCTCGTCTTTGCATTGCATAAATAATTATGGACTCTTTGCAATTCCTCATTCTTTCACTATTTAGAAGGTTTAGTACGGCTGTAAACTTGCTTGGAATTCCCAAAGAAATGGTCTTTATCAGGTTGTGTCTCGCTAAAGTCTGTCTATAAATACCATCCTTTTCAATATGAAGATATTCACAAATAGATTCTTCTGTGTGTCTTGTAGCAGTACCTGTCATTGCTAATATAGTGGTCACTCCCAAATCCTTCCCCAATACATTTTTAATGCTTAAATATGAAGGTCTAAAGTTGTGAGACCATTCAGACATACAGTGAGCCTCTTTTTAGACGCCTTATTAAACATGCTATTATTAATATAATACTTACCATCGATGCATGCAAATGAAATTTTAGGAAGTTGCCTTAATTGTTCAATAAATTTTGGGTCGCATAATCTTTCAGGTGATATAAATAATATCTTGGTGATCCCCTTTCTAATATCATTAATAATTTTAGATTTTTGTTGACTGGACTGATTATTGGTAAGTATAGAACCTGGTAGGGTCGGAATAAGATTTTTCAGCTGATCTTCCATTAAGGATATGAGAGGAGAAACAACAATAGCAAATTCTAATTTACCTAATGTCATGCAGAGCGCAGGAAATTGATAACAAGTAGATTTTCCACTTCCAGTTCCTGAAATAAGCAATGATGATTGGTTGTTCATAATTCTTGAAATTGTTTCGAATTGACCTGGTCTAAATGATTCATGAGAGAAGAACTCTTGTAGAATTTCTTCAGCTTTTTCCTTGGATCGAATAATTTCGTCCATTGAATACTTAAGTGAAATGGTGTCATCGAAGTTTGTAGATTCCTTCTCTTCAATATCAGAATAAGTATCATTTGTAATTTCTTGATCTAATGATTGGTCTTCTTCAGTATTGTTCAGTTTGTTAAAATTCTTTTTTGATAAATTGTTAGAAAATCTTGCTCCAGAGGGTTTAAATCGTTTTTTTGATTTGAAACCCTTCCTCTTCATGTTTAGTTTTACAAAATTTGGCTCTGATTTGAATGCTGGCTTGTGAGCCTCCTTCTTTTCTAATTTTTCACACCATGTTTTGTTTTCCTTTTCTAATTCTTCCCTCTCTTGGATTTCTTTTTGGTGTTCCTTTTCCATTTCCTCTTGTACCTGATAAAAAGATTTACCTGCCAATCTATTTTGTGTACTATTTGTTTTTAATCGCTTGTTATTCTGTATCATTGGAATAACGAAATTATTACGAGATGAAGAATCTTCATTGTGTGTTGTGGATGATTGCACATTTCCGATGGGTGTAACTGGTCCTAAAAAACTTGTATTCATTCCATTAATTGAAAATGGCATTGATCCAAAAGGATTGTTTGCTTTAGTATTATTTTGGTTGAGTGCTTCCAAGAGGTGTGCCTTTCGTTTTGACATTTTTTTTGAATTTGATATCCACAAAAACAAAAAGAGCGGCAAAAACCGTTACACAAACCTGCAGAAGTAAAAACGTACAACAGCAGAGATGTTTAACGACAAGAACTTAAAAAAAAAAGATGGAAAAAAGGTTTGATGAAAAACTGTAAGTAAATCGTAGATACGTTTTTACGAAGAATACTTCTTCCGATGAAATGGAATTAATAGAGAACAAGCTGAAAAGCGGTTCATCACCACCTTTAAGGATCATCGCCAAGACTACAACAAGTTGGATATCAAGGTTTTTGTGGATAGTAATAATAGTAATGAAAAAAGCTTCTCACTAAATGCACTTATTGAAGTAGATAAATCCCTTATGAACGATACTCACTTTCTTGAGATGATTAAGGATGTAAATAAGTTTTGTTCGGAGGAGTATTGTAAGGCAAGTTTATAATGTCGTAAATTTTAACCTTCTTAAAGAGAGTGGCACCTATTGATAAGATCTATGTATTTGTAGCTGGACAATTGAAGAGCTTATTGAGAGATTGTATTTCCTTGTACAGTGATGTTTTTATCAGAAAGGAAATGATAGAAAAAGCCTACTCATGGTATAGAGACAAGAGGAGAAAATTGTTGGAATTCAGATTAGCCATCCAACAACAGGATATGAAACAAAGAAAAGTTGCCTCTAAACAATCAGCAAGAAATCAGAGTGCACTTCCTTCATCAATTCAATCTCAACTTCATTTAGATATTGGACAGACAACAACCTCCTCTAGACAACCATCAGCTCTTTCTACGCACAGCACTCAAGATACCTCATCTAGGAACACATCTTCCCAACCATTTATACCAAACTTTGACTATGAAGAAGATGACACATTTTCAACAATTCAATCAGAAAAACCAAAAAGGGATAAGAATAATGTTGGTCATTCTTTGGATCCTAGAGTTATCTCTTTCGATGTATTATCGAAACCTTCAAAAGATCCCAAAGTTCCTTTCTATGCCAGTGAGGAAAAGAAACGAAAGGCCAATATTAATCACAAGTTGAAACAATATTGCAGAAGAAATTTGGCAAAATCATACGATGAAAGAATGAATGGTACATATGATGATAAGGAAACAACAATATCTGAGGAGAAAACACCTTCAACAAGAGAAACTTCTCGTTTGGATACTCAAAGAAGCCATACTTCAGCTAAGGTGATAGCCCCTCCAATTCAAACGCAAAGAGATCTTTTTTCAATGTATTCTGAGGATGTTAGAGGAACTGGAAGTGTGGAAAATATAATGAAAAGTTGGACAATGTTCAGAGCAAGGGAAGCAGAGGAAAAGATTGAAGAGATGGAGTTTAGAGATGCTGTACATTCATGGAGAGTTAATAGAGGAAGAATAGAAGAAGAAATACAGAGAAGACTGGAAAGCCAAACCTTTTCTTCTCAAACAGGGACAGTAGTTCATAAAATTAAGAACTACAAACTGCCAACACTAATCAAGAGGGAAAATATTTTGGATGAGAGTAGTGATGAAGAAGATGAAAGGAGACCAAAAAGTGCTTCCAGTGATGCAAGCTCAAAGAAAGGAGCTCAACCTCCATCAAAAATTAGCAAAACAACTAGGATTGAAGAACTTGAAACAAGCTCAAGTCTTTCAGATGTAAATACAAGTTACCTTACTCCATATAGTGCTGAAGATGCATTCCATGCAAAACAGGCTGGGGATGAGTTAGCAACAACATCTAACAGTAATCAAGGGCCATCTGTACAAAATCCTAAGGGCTTTCAAACTCCAAAAATTGTGGACTTTGCTTCTCAGGCTCCCTTTAGTAACTTCTTTGTAAATGAGTTTGTGGAGGTGCCACATCCTAGACCTGCTACTTCAGGTCAACTTTATGGAAGAGGAAAGACTGTAAGGACATTAAGTGATAAAACTGTTACTAGAGAATCGACAGGTAATGTAAGGCCTCTCACAAGTTCTACGACAAGAGAAGCTGGAGAAACTTCCAAGTACAAGGTTATTTCTCACAATGTATTCGATTTGTTCACAAAACAACAGTCAGAAAAGAACAACCCTAAGAAGAAAAGAGCTCCTTCTTCACCTGGTAGGACTGGTAAAGCTGATCCTAAAAAGACATCAACCCCAAACAAGAAGGATGGTGCCGTGCCAAAAACAGAAGTCAAGCCAGCAGAGAAAGTTGAAGTCGAACCAATTGGTGGCCCACCAACACTACAGAAGAATATGGCCATGGATCAATGCGACAAGATTAAGATACTGCTTTCTAAGGAGGGTGTATTCATCCCTAGCTCCACCCTTAGAAGAGCAATCATAACGCCTGAGGATAGGCCTATTGAGGAATGTCTTAAATCTCTTCCAAAGTCTTCTTCCACTGTTGTTTATGTTGATGTAATTGAGCAACCCAAGAAGAAGAGAGAGAAAAAGAAGGGAAGGAAAACAGCTTCACGAGGCTCTAGTGGAAAGGGAACAAGAAAAACATAAATTTAAACCTTACTAATCCAAAGTACTTTCTTGCGTTGTAAAATCGAAAAAATCACCAGAATTAAAACAATTAACCGAACTACCTATAGAAAAAAAAACAGCACAATACCTACTACCTCTTCATCTATTTCTTAGATAGACTAACTTTTATCATGCTCACAAATACGTCCTAATTAAATTAGAACATGAAAAAGGCAATGGAAAGCAGAGGCTAAATATTGGTGATGGCCCTATTTTATATTCAATTGTCATCAGTTTACAACAAGTAATTCAATTCCAAATGGATAAATCGCGAATTTTTCAATTTTGGAAATCACCAGAGATTGGAAGATTAATTGATAATTAACATATTATTGAGCTTTTAACATACAAACACTTTTCATTGCAATTGTTTGCTAATAAAATAGCGCTTTTAATTGAAATCAAAAAGAGTTTTAATAGTGAGGAAAGATTTAAATCATCTCTAACTTTTGAAACGTATTTTACAAATAGAAAAAAATACTCGTATGCCTAAGAATCATCACAGGCCTCTTGAAAAAATATTTGAAAAATAGTCGTTAGAGTGAGGAAATAGTAACAACAATATTGGAAGAAAATATTGGACATTAACTTTGTATTAATAGTATTAATAGTCAATCATTGACGATCTAATTTTCAAAATCATTAAATCATGCCTAAAGAATCAAAAACAATTTCTCACCACAACAAACAACCCTATCCAGAAAGTTCTGCACCACAACAAACAAATGCGAAAAAGAACGTTGAATTCGTTTGGGAATCATATGAGCAACAATCTCCGTTAAAATCCAAACCAAACTTTCCATCTCCTTCAAACTCTTCGGGAGGGATGACCCAACTTTTAGGATTCCAAGACGATGATCCAATTAATGGTTTTTCATTTTCTACACCTTCAACATCAGGAGAGTTAATGAATCCTTTTCCAACATCAGACAATGATCTCAAACTATCTCCACCAAACACAACAACAGCCGAAGATCCTTTCAAAAAACATAATGATCTTTCCTCCCTAACATCAGCCTCCTTTCATATTGCTTGCACTGCTTGTAGAGAGAAACATATCAAGTGTGGTACGTTTTTTAATCTTTCCTATTTGAATCACAATTACTTTTTTAGACAAAAAACTTCCTCACTGTACATATTGCATAAAACATGGACTAACATGTCAGGTAAGTACAAATACTTATTCCTATCAATCTTTACTCTCACTAGTATCGCAAACCAAAAAAAAGAGGGAGGCCAAGCACTAAGAATAAGAATGGTCAATCTACTGAAGATGATGAGAGCGAAATGAATGGTAATAGAGTTCCTACATTTCCAGAGTCAACTTCAACTATGATCAGCACAGCCAACCAAAATTTCCAAATGGACGAATTCCCTCAAAATTCTGGTGACATGACTGGGTGGTTTTTCAATCAACAACAAAATTTAAAACAACAACAAACAGAAACTGTAAGTGATACCAATTTTACATTTTAATTGACCTAATTTCATACTAGCAATTGAGTCGGGTTGCCTCTAGCTCCACTACTAACCCAATCATGATGAATGAAACAGAAATTGATATGGCAGGCTTCTCACAAATGCCACACGTCGATTTTAATAATGAAAGTTTAATGGCATTAATAAGGATGAGCAGAGATTTAAACAAACAACTAATGAAAAGATTAACAGTTGATGACTATTACAGATCCACATCAATGCCACTCATTGATCAACGATCAGTTGAACAAATTTTCTTCTCTGAAAAACGTAGTGCGGAAGCAAATTGTTTTCTGTATAGTATCCACATGCTTATGTGTCAAAGAAGAGGATTCAAAGAAGAATCTGAAAGAGCATACGAAAAAACAAGAGCAATGCTTTCTAGTGTATTTGATCAATGGAGATCTTTCTTAACAGCATGTACATATTGCAATCTTTCAATTTATTGCTCAGGAGAGGGAAACGATGCAGACGCAGTATTTTATTTGAGCTTTGTGGACTATTATTTCTCTCAGTTGAAGGAAAAATTTTCACTAGGACAGCAAAATCTACGATATCTCAAGTCTATCGCCGAGATGGCAGCAGGTATTGGTGTATGCAGTGAGAAACCAATTTATGATGAGTTGGCAGAGGTGGATGCAGAATCCCTAAGCAAACAATGTCATCATGATGTTGCTAATCTTTTGGTTGGCTTTTACAAGTATACAACAGGAAAAAAGAAGGTTCCTCCAGAATTATTACAAATAACCTCACAAACAATCAATCAGGATACAATATTCCTATACTTGACATTATTTGATATGATTACCAAACTAGTAACACAACACGAAGCCAATAGACAAAAAAGTCTTACTCCTGAACAAGAAGAAATTTCAAAAGCAATTTGTGACGCTTTTATCAATGGTACTCGTGTTTTAATACTTCAACAATGCGGCTATAAGGGAAAGGTCTTGGAAGATGCAGCTAATAGAATTGCAGAAATTTTTTCTAATGAAATTTCTATTGGGTTTGCATCTCCACTGTATATGTCTTCTGTGATAGCTACTTGTCAGGTACATATTGCTATCATTGAAGAAATAGAGAGTGGAGCTAGAAGTAACTTTGAGTTTGGAGTTGATTATTATTCCATGATTGATAAGGATATCAAGGCTATGAATTATTTGGAAAAGCAATTTGGAAGAGTTCGTAAACGTTACTCTCAGATTATTTACCGTTTAGAATCCATTAAACGAAGAAGGGAGATGGAAGTATCAAAGCTTGTGGTAAACGAGATAGAACGACTCAAATCCATGCGAAATGGTGATGGAAAAATCAACTTTGACAAGAGTTTCCTATCCCAGGAACATTTGTCATCTATTTACAGCCTGTTCCACAACAACAATGGAGAAGCTGTAAACAGTAACCAACAACAACCAATATTTATTAACATACCTAATGAGAATATTCCACAATCATCTGCTACAACTGAAGTGCCCAACTTTGGAAGAAACTTGGAAGACAGCTTCGATGATATTTTAAACAATTTGTAAACAATAAATATTCTATAAAACCTAGGTATATAAATTCAAAAAATTAAATCACTCTCAAAATGTTTATTGTAATGTTAATTAAAGTAGTCATCTGCTGATGCAGATTTTTGTTGGGAATTTGGTTCTTCATCGTCCATTAGTGGTTTTACATCCTTACCTTGAAGTACCTTCTTATTCAGTCCCTTAAACAATGCATCTTTGAGGCCGTCTTTGATACCAGTAAATGAGCCAGGGCTCAAGCTAAATCTTGCCTTTCTCTTATCATCGGTAATGTCTTGCTCTGAAATTTGTGGTGTTGATGGGTTTGGAACTAAGGAAGGTGTACTATTATTGGTTGGTGTTGAACCTAATGATGTCCTAGATGGTGTAGTGTTTGGAGCTTGTTGGTTGTTGGAGAGGTTTTTCTTTAAAATTTCCATAAATTCAAACTTTCTCTTCTTGTTTTGTTGGCATACCATACTCAATTCAAAGAGCATGCAGAGGTTTTGCAGAATTATTTGTTTTTCAGGAGCACTTGTTGTTGTCTTACAAAGTTGGTCATAGGTAAATATTGGTTTCACATTCAAAATACCACAAAACTTGAGGTATTGATTAACGTTCTCTAATTCTACCGACTTGTTAATTGGAGTTTTAGAGTTACACACTTGTGAGCCACCAGCACCGGAGTAGAATTCAGGGAAAATATTACTATTTACAATTTTACACAATAAAATACCATCTCTCAAGTTATCATAAAAAGTCAAAGTAGAATTGTAATCCTCCTTGCAGATTGTACTTATCCATTTGGATACAGCCTTTTCAGTAAAGTAGTATAATTGTTTAGAGTCCAAATCACCAGGGATTGCTTGTTGGGCTCTTCTAAAGAGTGCCATAACTGATTTACCTTTCATTGACTCCATTAATTCAGCATAGTATGGTTGATCTTCAAGCTTAAATCCTTCTTGTTTCATTCGCAAAAGGAATTGAAGAGCTGGTGAGAGTGCAACTGGTGGTGTAGCAACAGATGTTGGCGTGGACACGTTTGTGTTGGTTTGAGGAGTAACAGGAGTGGATATTTGCTTGTTAGTTGGTGTTTCTGTGCTTGGAATCTCATTAATGGAATTTCTTGAAATAGGAGTACCAATAGGATTGTGAATATGCACAGAAGGAATTTCATGAGTTGGAATGGTATTTTGGGCTGTGGAGAGAGCCTTCTTCAAATCAGTTTCTAGTTTAATCTTATCTTGGGTCAACTTGTTAAGATTATTCTTGTAGTTATTTTGAAGAGAATAAATTGTTTTTGAGAGTTCTTGTAACTTTTCTTCGTAGGCTGTCATTTGCTGTGTAACCTTAAGGTTGAGACTTTGATTTTGGTTATTGTTGAGACTGTTCAATAACGAAATGGCCTTCTTGGCGTCGTTTTCAAGTTTGGTTTTTTCGTTATTAATTTTAACCTTATCTTCTCGCTCCTTTTCAAAAAGTGTTTGTATTCTAGATACATTTCTGTTGGCTTCGTCAAGCTTTTCTTTCAATGAGTTTTCCTCCTTCTTGGTTTTCAAGTCTTCCTTGTTTGCAAGATTTTCCTTCTCAGAGTATAGCTTGGAGATTTCTACTCTTAATTGATTAATTAATTCCTCCTTTTCAATATCTGTTTCCTTGGACAATTTGATTTGATTTTGAAATTGAGAAATGGTTTGCTTTAAAGAATCAATTTCATTTAAATGCTCAGACTCCAATCTCTTCAATTCTATATCCTTGTTGGAAATAGTATTTCTAAGATCATCTATAATCTTGTTAAGACCTTGGATATAGGATGAGTTTTCTTCTTCCTTCTCATGAAGACCTTCTTCTTTTTTGTTCAAAATATTTCTCATAAGATCTAGATTCTTGTTGAGCTCGCTAATTTGTTGGGCATTTTCTTGTTCTTTTCTTGAGAGCTCGCTCTCCTTCTTTGTTAATGCTAATTTGATATCCTCAAGCTCCTTTTCTAACTTACTAGTGGTGCTTTCATGCTCCACTTTTTGCTTTGAAAGATCCATCTCTTTTTGAGAAACAGTTTGGGTAAGGTTTTGGATTGAAGATTGTAATTGTTCAACAATTATTTGATTCAAATCATTACTTTTTCTAAGATCCTCTTCCCTTAGAAATATGGTATTTTTTAGCTCTGTGGTGGAATGCTCAAAATTATCCTTCATAGTTTCATACTCTTCTTTTTGGTGATGTATTTGCACAGCTTGATCGGAAATTTTAATGTTTAGGTCGTCAATTGCCTGCTTCATTTGAGATAATAATTGCTCTTTTTCTGTTTCTAATTTTGAAATGGCTTGTTCTTTTTCATTCAATTGTGACTTGATGGAAGAAATTTCACTTTCTAACTTTTCTTTCAAACTTGTTTTTTCAATTTCTTTTTGATCTATCTGGTTTTGGAGAGCATTGATTTTCTCATCCATTGAAGAAATTTCCTCTCTCAAGACCTTTTCCTTGTTTCTCAACTCGTTTTCTTCTTTCTGTATCTCGCTTTCTCTTCTTAAGAGTGTTTCTCTTACATCAGAAAGGGTATTTTCGGCCTTTTGTAATTCTGATTCTTTGGAAGCAATTTTCTTTTGGAGTTCTACATATTGATTCTTCAAATCATTCAACTGAGAGTTCAAGGTTGTTTGAACCTTCTCTGAATCCGAAAGTTTTTGAACTAATTCAAGCTTTTCTTGTGTAACAAGTTCAAGTTCGTTTCTAACACTTGAAATGTCAGAAGCCAACGTAGAATTTTGTGAGTTGGCTTCATCTAATAGGTGAGCAATTGTATGAGATTGGGAAATAAGTTGATTTCGCTCCTCACTTAGTACCATATATTCCTGTTGCGATTGGGAGAGTTGAAGCTCTGTCTGTGATAATTCCCTAAGTAGTTGTTGCCTTTCGTTATTGAAGGAAGTTTGCAACTCTTCAATATCAGCAATAATTCGACTCTTTTCCTGATCTAACAATTCGATTTGATTTTCGGAATATTTCTTTAAATCTTCATAATTGTGTTGAGAGGCAGAAAGACTACTATTCAAACTTTCAATAGTAGTTTCCAAATTGGATACATGATTTTCTAATTGTGATATTTCATTTTCGAGCTGTTGTTTCTTTTGGTTGTGCTGTTCTTCTTCTGTTTTGATCATTCTTTGTAAATTTTCAATATCTTGATGTTTTTGTTTAATGATTTGATTCATTTGCACTTCCTTGCCTTGAAATTCTTGGGTAAGGTTATTAATTTTGTTTTCCAAAGCTAATTGTAATTCTTTATGTTCCAGTTGTTGAGTTGCAATCTTTTCCTGCAATAATCGATATTTAGTTTGTAACTCTTCCATATAATTTTGAAGACCTTTCTTTTGTTTTACCAACTCCAAATGATCATTCCTAGCCTTTCTTTCTGTTCTTTCCAATTGTCTTTTGGTAAGAGCAGATTCTGTTTCCGCATTTTGTGTTTGGCCTTTCAGTGTATGATAGGCATTCAGGTGAAGTAAAAGATCCATTCTATAAGATAAATAGATTGTAATTCCGATTTTTAATCCTCTCAATAAGTTTATCCAAATGCCAAGAGGAAGACCTAAAAGTTGGTGTTGTTTGAAATAACGTCAAGCGTTGCTAGAGAATTTTTTTTGATTTTAAATTAAAAATAAAAAAATAATTGACGTGATCGTTACTTAGGTGATGAGGCCGTAATAGGAAAAATTGCCAGTGAATTTTTTTTGATACTTTGCAAATGTTGTGATTATTGAGTTTGCAAAATTGATTTTTTGAACTTATTACAAATAAGAGGAAAAAACAAATAAAGTAACATTCCAAACCACATTTGATTTCAACAGTGTGTAGAGTGGGAGATTCCAACAGTTTAGGTAGTCTTTGTCACGCCTACAAGTTACAATCCCAAAGTTTGGACAAAGTTAACCATAAGAAACGATCGACAAATACAAATTAAATTTTTGCCAAACTCAATATTCCACAGGTCTTGTAATTAATCATAATGCCTTTATTTAAATTGAGTTTAAAAATTATTTTTGTAAATTCTTAAATAAAAATTGGAGGTTGTCCAAAACATCGAACTTTCGCTCACTCTTCATCGCTCTCTTAAATCCTTTAACTTTCAATATCTTTTTAACTCAATCGTAAAATAATATTACATTTTTACTTACATGCTGTAAATTAAGGTTGAGTAAAATAATGGCCTTGTAGTATTTAGGTCTTTCACTTCCTCTTAACATGAAAAGAGGCAGACTGACGATAATAAATTATTCGCAAAAATTAGAGTAATTGTACTTACAGAACATTTTGATCATTTTGACCCTCCTCACTCACAAAACTTCTGGAAGATAGAGCGTAAATTTGATACTTGAGTGGTATTTGGAATAACTTGGATAAAATTCTAACACAATGAGCAACAAAACCAAGTGCACTAGCTGCTTCATCATCATTGTTTGGTTGCTCTCCTCTACAAATAGTTAATCCATTAATGTACAGATCATTAGTTTGTTTTTGAGGATGAGGTCCAATCATATAAATACTGCTCAATTGTTGTACTATCATTGCCTGTCTATGTTTGTATTTTTGTTCCAATATAGAAAGCTCCTCCTTTTGTGTTGACAAAGATCCAGTTTGCTCACGTGATAGAGATAATCTTTGATCTAATAAATCCTGTTGAGACTCTAATAAAATTTTGTGTTTTTCTTTTAACGAAACTCTCCTTTCTTCAAGTTCTTTCTTTCTTTCCTCTATTGATTTTTTTGTTTCCTCAATTACGCCTCTCAATCGTTTTATCCTACTTTTTCTGAGTTCAATATTTTGTTTATACTCTGTCAGAATTTTCCTTCTTTCCAATTCTTTCTTTACATCATCTTGAATAAATCTAGAGTTTCTTTGAGATTCTTCAATGGCAAACTGAATACCACAAAGTTTTTCAATTGAAAATTGTAAATCAAATAGTGATACATCTTGGGAAGTATGGTCAATTCTAAAGCTTTTTCTAGATACTTTTTCATTGGAAAGAGAGCCATGATTCCTCAATGCAAGGTCTGCATGTTCTGAAATAAATATACCATCAACAAATTCTAATAATATACAATTAATTGGGAGATCAGGTATATTCAAATCTCTCATTGATACACCTATGAATGTTAATGTGTTAAAATTAAACCTATCCTCACAAATTATTTGTTCTCTCAAATCTAGGTCAATATTTGGGTGAGGGATGTAAGATTCATGCTGTATATTGGATTGTACACTAAATATTTTTACAGCCAAGTTAGTAATTTCACTCTCGTGTTCTGTAATGAATTTTGTTTCGTTTTCATCTGTTAAGTTACTAATATTTAGTTCAAAACTCCAAGAAGGATTCTAATTTGTTTAACAATAAAATGTAAATCATCAGTAACATACAATTGACTGTTCAATAATTCCTGTTCTGAAAATTTGATTACTTGTATTTTCCTTTTCTAAATGTCCACTAGCAAAACTATTCAAAACTTCCGAGCTTTGAATATTTCTGACGTGTATTGCTCGTAAATGTCTTAAATTTCTTTGTTTTGGTTTTAAATAAAATTTAAATGATGTTTTTGATTTGTGTGATTGATCATGAAGGATAAGAGAAGAATTTAGAGCACTACTATTCTCCATACTATATTTTTTCACTAAAGATTGTTTAACAACACCTGTTGGAAGTGTAGTAATATTACCTGGTGACGTCTTTATGAAATAATTTTGCTGCTTCTCCGACAGGGCATTCTCTTGTCCTAGACTATTGGCGGGTGGTGATGCAGATTCAGAGGATGATGCATAAGTTTGAGTTTGATGATTATCATCAAAACTAGATGATTCTTGTTGATTGTAGGATGGATCCATATTACTAGCACCTGTCCAATAAATAAAAACACTAATAAATAATATGTAAATTGATAAGTGAAAATATTAATTGACAATTTTTTTATGAAATGGAAAGATGATCTGGAAACTCGTCACACAGCGAACTCTCACTATGTTGCAGGTATCGTAATGATAACAAATTTGGCTTGGGCAAAACCACATCTAAAAAAACTACAGCAATTTAAACCCTTAAATTTTTTATTAAACGTTTTGTTGGACCTCCAACTTGTAAATAGAGAAAATGAATACAGATGAAGCTCCTTTAAATTATTCTTCTCCTATGAAGTCGAACAGAGACTTGGTTGTTGCTGAGGGAAACAACCTTAGTTCCGTAAGGGGAAGAGAACAATCAGCAAATAAGGTGTATGGAGCCATTCAAAAAGATGTAATATATCAATCATATAAAGAGGAAATTGAAAATGAGAAGAAAGAAATTGCAAGAAAACTTGTACAGTTGGATATGGAAAAAACACCTAGTATTAAGGATTTATCAAAAAGTACTGATGATGTTTTTGGAGAGGTTGGATCGGGTGTTGTTGATACTGCAGACTTTGAAGATAAACCTAAAAAATCAGGAGCAGCCCTTGAACAGTTTAGAAACGCTGCCAAGAAAGTGACTGCTGCAAAAGCTGTTATAACAAGTTTAGAATTTGGATTAGTAAAAGCGGGGGTAGTCACACCCTCAAAAGGAGATGAAAATGTTAAAATAACAATCAAAAGAAGTAATTCAGATAAGAAAACAATAACACCACTACAAACCAAACAAAAATTCAGAATTGAGAATAATCAAAAGATGATAAAGAAGGCAGATGAATTAAGACGAACAACATATAGATCAATGGATTGCACAAGTATTCTAGGTGTGGAGAAGTACATGTTATTACATGAAAAGAGATTTTCTCCCAAATGCATGATAGATGCTATGGTAATATCAAAACAAATGCCTAGATATATTCACACAAGAGAGATTCTGTTCGAATCCAAACCAAAGATTAGAAAAGGTGATCCAGGTTATGAAGAATATGTGATGGAGAAGAAAAAGAGAAAGTACTTTAATGAGAAGAAAAAATCAGCCTCCAGTTATAATATTGTTTCGAAAAAAGTTAATGACCATGATGTATTGAGTGATGCCTCTTGTTACTAATAAACCTTAGAAATTACAATCCCGCCAAAATATAACTCAAAAAAATGTCACTGTTTTCCTTCTCCTCTAACCCACTACTGCCACAACAGGAGCCACAAAATAATCCCTCACTCCAACAAGCATCATCTTTAAAACAAAGACCTAAAAGTGCTGTCATACCTAAAAAACCTCAGCCAACATCAAATAACAATGATCTCATCCCGACTTCTTACACTTCATCCACCCAAACTCAAAATTACTATCAAAGAAAAGAGACTACAAAAGATACTTCCCACTCTTCCACAAACATGATTCCAGAGGATCAAAAAATTGGAAAGATTTTAAATGAATATGAGAGGGGTATGGTCCTATACGATAAGGGTAAATTTGAGGAGGCCCTAGATCGTTTCAATGACTGTCTAAATATTTTCATGAAATCAAAAATTGAAGATGCGGAAATGTGTGCTAACATTTTCCTTGCAATGGGAATTTCATATTATGGCAACGGAGATGATGAATCTGCATTGGAACTGTACAATAGATGTATCCAGAGGTTGGAAGTTAAATTTGGAAAAAACTTCCCTGGAATAGTGTCACCAATGGTGAATATTGCCTTAATATATACTAATCAAAAAAAGTATGATGAAGCTTTGGTAACCTTTCAGAGAGCTCAAAAATTAGCTGAAAGTAAGTATGTAACTGTATCTATTCTACAACAACCTATATAGATATTCTTGGAGACGATAGATTATGTTTGTCAGATATTTATCATAACATTGGAGTAATTTATGATCACCAATCAAGATTAGAGGATGCCATTGATTATTATGATAAATCTATTCGAATTAGGGAAAAAATATTGGGTGACACTCATCCAATTACAGCCCTTACCTATGAAAATATGGCTCAAGTTCTTAAGGATGTAAAAAAATTTAAAAAGGCGATAGAATTTCAAAACAAAGTTATTGCCATACGGAAAAAGCATTTGGGAGTGAACACCTATGATTATGCTTTAGCCCTCCATAACATGGGACTCATATTGTTTAAGGATAGAAACCTTCCTCAATCGCTCACCTACTTTCAAAAAGCTTTCAAATTAAGAGAACAAATTCTTGGCGAAAATCATGAAGCAACTCGATTGTCTAAGCAATTATTCGAAGAAATAGACAAACGTTTGACAGAAAAGAAGAAGAGAGTGTCATCCCTATCTCATTCTATTAATAATACATCAAGATAAATTTATTTGGCTTCCACTTTTTCTGTTTGATTATCTGCTTGCTTCTTTCTTTTAGTGAGATTTGCAAGAATAATACCAATAAATATTACCAAGCCAATCCATTTGTTTTGAACAAAAGTTTTCATACATTGTTCAGAATTATTATAGTCAATGGTATGAATTTTGTAAACAGCTGCCAAAAGAGAAGAATAAACAGCTGTGTAATATGGCCATTGCTCGATAAAATCATATCCAGCATTATAACCAGTAATAGTCATCAAGGCACCAAAAATTAAGGAAAATCCTGTCAAAATTTCTCTTGTTCTTTCTCCAAAAAGTAAGGCAGTTGATTTGACTCCAATTTGTTTGTCATCTTTCTTGTCCTGGTGGGCGTAAATGGTATCATAAACAATTGTCCAAGCAATACTTCCTAAATAAAGTGGAACAACTATTGACCAATCGCAAAAACCAGCAAGAGCAGAATAGCCCACAAAAGCACCCCAGTTAAAAGTCAATCCCAAATAACTTTGTGGCCAATAAGTTATTCTTTTCATTAAAGGATAAGTAAAAACTAAGAATAATGAACTGGCTCCTACTGCAATAGTATACATATTAAATTGGACAAGAACAGCCAATCCAGTCAACAATTGGGCGCCTAAAAATATTATACCATTTCTCACTGATATTTCTCCACTTGCAATAGGTCTGGTTTTAGTTCTTTCCACCTTTTTATCAAAATCTCTATCCCATAAATCATTAACTGTACATCCTGCTCCTCTCATTATAATCGAACCTATTGCAAATAAACTTGCATAATATGGTGATGGTATTAATGAATTAATATCTGCCAATCCTAAACTCCACAAACAAGGATACAATAGCAACCAAGTTCCAATTGGTTTATCTAGTCTCATTAAACGTAAGTATGGTCTAATAGAGGCAGGTGAAGAGTCAACCATTTTTTGAGGCCATGAAATTGTTTGCACTTGTTGATGACTACATGAGTGTGAAGTAGTTTCTTGCTTGTTGATTACTAAATTATTATGATAATAGCGAATGGTATTATTGGCAGAAAATGTATATAGTCTTGATTCCGTGCTATTATTTTGTGTAAATGATTGGTTATTAATTGTTCCAATTGCTAATGTTTTATGGAGAGTTGCGATTTGTGAGAGTGGTTTCACAATTTTTGACCGTGTCTTTAAAATGTTCATTTTTTTCAATAAATTTTACTTTTTATTTGGTTTGCCTTCCAGTAATGAAACTCTCTTTCTCTTCTTTTCGTTTTGTGTTGTGTTTTGTGATACTATTTCTTTGGTTTTCTTTGGTTTGTTATTTTTTTTAGAGCCTGTCACGAAAGCCTTTCTCTTTTCCTTCTTGTCCAATGTTTTACCATCTTCCTTTTTAGAGTGACCAATCCTGGTTGACTTGATATTTTCCAAAGCTGTTTTGATCATCTTTTCCTCAGAAACAAGCTTAATTTCTGACATGTAATCAGGTACAGGACATCCTGAATTTTTCAATACATCAGCAATGTTCTTTAAAAGAGGAATATCTGCATACGTAAAGAATGTAAGAGCTTCACCTTTTTGTCCAGCTCTACCAGTTCTACCAATTCTGTGAATGTAATTTGGTACTGAGGTTGGAAAGTCATAATTAATAACACAACTAATATTCTTAAAATCCAAACCACGAGCCATGACATCTGTACAAATTAAAGCCCAAGTTTTACCAGTTCTGAAATTCTGAATTACTTCATGATTTTTCTTATCACTTCTCTTTCCGTGAATGTAATCTACGCAATAGTCAAGAGGATCTGATGCACCAGTTTCATTTGAACTTGAAGACATTCCTGTAGTGCTTGTCAATGTAAATAATAATTCCTTATATAATTGTTTTGCTCTATCTATTGATTGAACGAAAATAAGTACTGGAGGTTTCAATCCTTCAATTCTTATTCTTTCCTTAAGAGCAAGTAATTTTCCTTCCTCAGATCCAACAAATATTAATTTTTGTTCAATAGTGTCTGGACCTGCATTTCTTACACCAATACTAACTTGGACAGAGTCTATTTTCAATAAAGAGGTCTGAGTTTTGAGAGTATGTTCCAAACTTAAAGGAATAGTAGCACTGAAATATGTCTTTACCAAATTAGGATTAGTGCAAAAACCTAAAATTTCATCCACCTGTTCTATAAATCCTAAATCAAACAAACGATCAGCCTCATCAAAAACAAGCATTTCCACGTTAGTCAAATCAATTATTCCACTCTTAATCATACTTAAAAGACGCATTGGAGTTGAAATTAAAATATCGTTTCTCTTTGATTGGAATTTGTGGTTATCCCTCACTGCATGAGACTCACCTCCCTCACTATCGGCTGCGGATTGATCATTTAGACGAATCTTCCAATCCTTTCCACTTCCTAGTACCTCTAAATTTCTAAATATTTGGTCAGCTAAAACCTTTGTTGGAGTAATAATTAATCCTCTAAAACCCTCCTTCTTTGGTTTTCCTAATAGGCATAACATTGGTAAACAAAATGCAACAGTTTTACCTGAACCAGTTGGAGCAGCTACCAGACAATCTTTTTTAGAAAGTAAGACGGGAACAGCTTGCATTTGAACTGGTGTTGGAAGTTTGTATTTGAGCTTTGTTCTAATATTTCTATATAAATAATCACGAACCAAATCTGGATATCTATTTTTTAACTCCAAAAAAGAAACGAATGGTTTATAAGGGGAAACATAAACATCTTGAGAATTAGTTTTCATATTTGGAGCAAGAAGCAGGTCTGGATCCATTTGGCTTACAATACCTTTTATCTTGATCTTGTTTTGCTTTCTAAATTTCTTAATTTCCTCAGCTGTTGTCAATGGAGGTGGTAAGTCAGAAAGATCTTCCTCCTCATCTTCTTCCTCAATTTGAGATGTTTGTTGCTTTGATTCCTCGTTTGCTTGTTTCACTTTTTTAATACGATCCAAAACTGATGATGACTTTGAAGAGCCGAAAAAATCCAATGATGAAGCAGGAAGTAATTGTTCAAAAAGTTTCTCATCAGCCATATTATGTACGGTCAATGATGCTTTTGTTTTAGATGAATGACTGTCAACATTTATATTTGAAATGTTACGTTGTTTAAAACTATTCACTTGGGATGCATCATAAGCTAATGTTTTTGTGAGTGATGTGAATAAATCGGATGAATCCTCCACATTATCATTTTCAATGTCGAGAAGCTTCCTATCATCATGAGAAGGTAGTTTGGGCATCTTTTTTAAAAAATAATTCAAAAAAAATTTAGAGGGAATCAATGTCCTTCTTTCAAAAGTTGGAACATTTGAGAAAACAAAATGGTGATAAGAATTTTTCAACACCATCCGAAATAACTAGTGGATGCATTAATAATGACGATAGTGATGATAAAATCTATGATGGAAATATTTTGGAAATTAAATTTGACAAGGATTCGGAATCAAATAAATCAACTTGGAAAGCAACCCTTCACTTTCTTACTGGTGATTTATTTCCTATGAAAAATTTCGTACTGAGTAAGAAGAAAGAGACAAAATCAAGCACACAACGTGGAGAGGTTTCATTCCTAGAACAGATCATTTCATTCATTGTTGAAATAATATCATCCTCAGAGGGACTTGGCCCGGGAAGAGTGTGTATGCTGATTGGTTGTATATTTGGATTGGGTGGATATCTATATTATAGGTGGATCTATCTAAGAAGAAGAGAAATAAGAAAGGACTTTGTTGATTTTGCTCTTGAACAAAAATTCAAATTCATCAAGTGATCTATTTCCGTAAACTCCTCAGGATTGTTCAATTTAGCAAAGCAGATTGAGGTGAAAATGATGATTTTCCTGTCTTATTATTGAACACGTGTTGAGGCACTATGACAACGGTTACTGTTTAAATTAAACAGATAAACAAGCAAAAAAATAACAACAAACTCAGGAGTACAACATGAAAGTAAAGGCACTGTAAGTGTGTTGATAATAATTATTATTCATCAATATATTTACGAATTAAAATAATTATTAATAATATTAAATAATAACTGCAACAATACATCAAAAAACATGTAGCATTCTTGTTGGTGGATACGGAACAAGACTCAGACCACTCACCTTCTCTACTGCTAAGCCTTTGATTCACTTTGCCAATAAACCAATTGTTGTCCATCAAATTGAAGCTTTAAAGAAGGCTGGATGTACAGAAATTGTTCTTGCTGTAAATTATAAGCCACAAGAAATGATTGATGCTATGAAGAAGTACGAAGAAAAGTATCAAGTTAAGATTACCTATTCTGTAGAAAATGAACCATTAGGTACAGCTGGACCTTTGGCCCTTGCCAGGGATATTCTCGGTGCAGATGAAACTGAATACTTCTTTGTTTTAAATTCTGATGTTATTTGTGAATATTCATTGGATGAACTTTTGGAATATCATAAAAATCATGGAAAGGAAGGAACCATTATGGTAACTAAAGTTGATGATCCAAGTAAATATGGTGTAGTTGTTACACAAGATGGAAAACAAGGTGAAATTGAAAAATTTGTTGAGAAACCAAAGACTTTCGTTGGCGACAGAATCAACGCTGGTATTTATGTTTTTAGCACAAAAGTTTTGGAAAGAATTGAATTGAGACCAACCAGTATTGAAAGAGAAATCTTCCCATTGATGGCCAGGGATAAGGAATTATATGCAATGGATTTAAAGGGTTTCTGGATGGATATTGGTCAACCAAAGGATTACATTACTGGTATGTGCATGTATCTGTCAAGTGACAAACATTTGAGAGAAAATTCTCAACATTTTGCTAAGAATCCTGAGGATGGATCCTACAAGATCATCAATGAATCAACAGTTCTATTGGGAGAAAATGTCAAGATTGGTAGAGGAGCTGTAATTGGACCTAATGTTGTTCTTGGTGATAATGTTACTATTGGAGAAGGTGCTAGAGTTACTAGATCAACAATCTTTGAATCAGCTCATGTAAAGGAACATGCTCTTGTAAAATCTTCAATCATTGGTTGGAAATCTTCGGTCGGTAAATGGTCCAGAATTGCTAATGATACAGTTTTGGGCGAGGATACTCACGTTTCTGATGAAGTCTTTGTGAACAACGTTAAGGTTTTGCCTCACAAGACTGTTGGTGAAGATATTTTGGAACCAGGTCAAATTGTTATGTAATTATAATTATATTTGTAAATTAATAAATAAATTATTAATAAATATTAAATTATTGGCTTGATGCCATTATTGAACAAGCAGCTAGGGGAAAAAATAATTTTAATATTTAGAAAAAAAAATGAATGACATACAACAACGGATAGAACGTCAACAACAATTCGAACAAAAACAAAACGAACAAGAACAAAAACAACACGGAAAAAAGAGATCAAGAAATGATCAAGATAAGAAAAAGGATGATAACCTTCCCGAAGGATATAGCTATAATTATGGCAATGTTGATAGATCCCGTAGTTCCAAGGTGAAAGATAAACGAAGTTCTCAACTTCAGATCACTGCAGAGCAAATTATTAGGGAGGCCTTTGAAAGATCCGAAAAGGAAATCAAAGCACCAAAGCAAGATATCAAAGATATGGAGGAATTGGAGGAGTTTAGATTAAGAATGAGAAAACAATATGAAGACACTATTAGGAAAAATAGACATAGAATGACAAATTATATTAAATATGCACAATGGGAAGAAAATCAAAAACAAATTGAAAGAGCAAGATCTATTTTTGAACGAGCACTCGATGTAAATTATAGAGAACCAATTATTTGGCTCAAGTATGCTGAAATGGAAATGAGAAACAAATTCATCAATCATGCTAGAAATATTTGGGATCGAGCTGTCAGCTTGTTACCACGAACTGACCAATTCTGGTACAAGTATATTCACATGGAGGAAATGATGAAAAATATAAATGCTGCTAGACAGCTTTTCGAGAGATGGATGGAATGGCAACCAGATGAAAAAGGCTGGAAATCTTACATTAGTTTTGAATTGAGATATGGAGAAGTCGAAAAAGCTAGAAAAGTTAATGAAAAATTTATTCGTGTTCATCCAGACATCAAAACATGGCTCTATTATGCTAAATTTGAACAAAAATATGGAGGAAGAGAAGGGAAAACTCAAGCTAGACTGGTATTTGAGAGAGCTACTACCCTATTTGACTTGGAAGTATTACTTAAAGCCCAAAATTTTACAAGACAAAACCTTGATGAAGTAATTGGATTGTACATTGCATTTGCTGACTTTGAAGTTGTTAATGGGGAAGTTGAAAGAGCCAACTCAATTTACAAGTACCTATTAGATCGTGTTACAAAAGATTATGCTGATGTATTGTATCAAAAGTTTGTATCTTTCCAAAAGCAATTCGGTGATACCCACAGTATAGAAAATGTTATTTACAATAAGAAAAGATTTGATTTTGAAAATGATATCAAAGAAAATCCAAATAATTATGACGTATGGATTCAATATTTAACAATGGCTAAAGAGCAAAATGGAAATGATAACTTGGAAGAAACAAGAGATTTATTCGAAAGAGCAATATCCAATGTACCACCACTAAAAGAAAAAAGATACTGGAAGCGGTATATTTATATTTGGATAAATTATGCTATTTTCGAAGAAATAACAACTAAAAACATTACTAGGGCAAGACAAGTGTACCAGGGATGCTTAGAGCTATTAGCAAATGAAGAGTACTCTTCTCCTAATATTTATTTTTCTAAAATTTGGATAATGTTTGCACACTTTGAAATAAGACAGCACAATATGGATGAGGCTAGAAAAATTTTAGATACAGCAATCTCTATTATTCCAAAAGATAGAATTTTTAAGGAATATATCAAGGTTGAGCTTTCTCTTGGTAACATTGATAGTGTAAGACATTTATTCCAAAAACAATTAGAAGTATCTCCATCCAACTGTGAGGCATGGAAGAATTATGCTGAACTAGAACAAAAAGTCAAGGAAATCCAAAGAACAAGAGCTATTTATGAGCTAGCTGTGTCACAACCTAATCTAGATATGCCAGAATTGATTTGGAAGTGTTATATTGATTTTGAAATTGAACAAAAGGAATACGAGAAGGTTAGATTACTTTACAAAAGATTACTCGAAAAAACAAAACATGTTAAGGTATGGCTTAGCTATGCACTTTTCGAAAAAGCATTAGGATCCAATAATTTTGCAAAAACACGCCAAGTTTATGAAGATGCATACACTTACCTCAAAAAGGGCTCCATAGAAGAAGGAGGGCAACAAAATGTCGATGACCAAATACAAATTGCAAGGCGAGAGCAAAGATACCAACTTTTAATTTCTTGGTTATCATTTGAGCAATCAATACCAAATAACCAAGATATGATAGAGAAACTGAACCAAAAGAAACCAACTAAAATTAGGAAAAAGAGAAAAATTTTCAACCAAGAAGGTGAAGTATCAGGCTACACAGAATATGCTGACTTTATCTTCAAAGATGATGAAGATGAATCAACAGGAAAGAAATCCAATTTGAAAATTTTGGAGAAGGCCATGTTGTGGAAGAAAGAGAAAGAAAAACAAAAATAAATTATTTGCCAATTTCTGTTTTTTAATGTTTTTTCTTTTTTGTATTGACAAATTCGTATGTACACAACTGGTCGGAAATTCCAGTCGAAAGTCAACCTTATCAAAAGGGAAGGGTTACAACCTCCCATTAAAATCTACTGGGTTACTTTTTCTTTTTTCTTTGTTTGTTGTCTGTGGCCTTGTTCTTACGTTTTTTGTTGTCACCATCTTCAGAAGAGTTGTCATCTTTGGTTTCACTTGTTGAATTGATACTTGTTTCAGAAGTTTCGTTTGTTGGCTGGTTTTCGAGGGCAACTTTTCTTTGTTTTTCTTTCAGTTTTTTAAAGTAAAGTTGTATCCTTGCAATCTCTTGTTTCACAGGGTGTTCCTCCGGATTTATTCCTTGTGTTTTTAGGTACACTAATATATTAGTAAGTAACCAACAACAAATTGATGATGTAAAAAGAAAACAAATAAAATTTCATCCAACAAATAATATTATCAATCAGTTGTTCACCATAGATGAAGAAAAATCATAAAGTTTGTGAATAGGAATTAACATTTGATAAACATACGATAAAATAGAGTGTTCACTGTGTATGCACAACAAAGATTAACTTTTGCTCTTGATTCTGGATCTAATTTAGATGTTTTGGAGGTGAGTGGTTGTTCAAGTAATGGTTTTACCATGTCTTCTACAACCTTCAAAGAGTTATGAAATCGTAGCACTGAGGTTTCTACTTCCGAAGGCATTCCTTGCATTTTTTTTGTGATTTTCTTTAATTACCAACACACTAGTGCACAAATAATTTCAATTATTTCGAAATTTTGTGTAAATAATAATTTAATAATGTGCAGGTTGGTCATATTTTACAATTTATTAGATTAATTATTAGAAAAAATAACTGCTGTGAGTATCTTTTTGCTCTGCATACTTTCTAAATGGTGATCTTATAATAGAGTTGTCTTCTTTCTTGTATTCTTTGAACTGGGTTTTGTATGTTTGACTTCCAGAACTTCTACGACTTCTTTCAATTGGTGTAGATGGAGCACTATTGTTTGTGGTCTTTAACATATCCTCATCAAAAGTTTGCATTCCAGAAGATGTAACCAACAAAGGATGGTACGCTGAGGTTGTTGAACTGGTTGGTGATGTAGAATTTGAGTGCACAGATGATGCAGTATCATTTGGGCTCAAAATAGAAAAAAAATTTGAATTACTAGCTGAAGGTTGACTCAAAGAATAGCTTGGTAAAGCAAAACTTGTGGAAGAGAAAAGAGATTCTGGAGTTTTTAGCAAGAATGAATCTTTGAACTCATTGGCAATTCTTTCCGAAGGATCAGTAATACGTTGAGTTTTCAAAACTTCTGGATCAACTGATGAGAGTGGGTAAAGAACTGATTCTAAGGAATAATCAACTTTAGGGGCATTGAGGTGGTGTTGAACTTGTTTAAGAAGAAGGTTATCATCAGCCTTGTCGCTTTTTGCAACACTGACAGAGTGGCCATTGGTATGTTTGATAAAATGGTCCTCTCTCTCCTCAAGATTTTGTTCTCTCATATTCAACATTCTTTCTCTCGTTAAAATCTCCAAAACTTTGTCGTTAAGTTGTATTTCTTTTCTCTGGAAATACTCGTTCATCTTTCTCAATTCTTGATCCACTCTTGAAGAGAGACTATTGATGAACAGAGTCATCTTTTCAATATGTTGTTCATCCTTTTGCTGATCAACTTGTTGTAGTCTTCTTGATAAATACTCAATTTGATTATCAATTCTTTTTACCGATGACTGTAATTGGCCAACCCTATTGTCTGTGTTTTGCTTGAGATATTCCACATTATTTTTAACATCTGTAATATCCTTCACGCTCTCTGAAAGTTCAATTGTTTTTGTCCAACTTGAGTCATAGAGCTTGGAAATTAGGTCGAGTTTTTCATCATAATTTGATTGGGTATGTTGAATATTTGAAAGTTGGGAGATAAAGTTTTGAATTACTTCATTTTCAAAGTGAGTTGTTGGTTCCTCTCCTTCAGATATAAAATTGTTGTTTGGAGGAACTATATTCATTGCACTAAGTTCCATTTCCCTTGTTTTCATGTGAATAAATTCTTTCAAATGCTCCCACTTTTCTTCAAGGGATTCAACTTTGACATTGACAATTTGATTGAGGTTCTTATTCATAAAATTAAACTGCTCAATTTTAGAGTCTACTGTTTTTTCCAATTGCTCCTTTAGATCATTTTCCAAAATAGAGACCCTTCTATCAAGGGTTTCGATTTCTTCCTGATTACCATTAACAAAGGTTTGAGTATTGAATCTATTCTCAATTTTGCTTTCAAAATTATCAAACTGTTTCCTATACTCACGAAACAAATTTTCAACATTTGGTATATTATTGATTTGTTGATGAATTTGTTGATTAACTTGTTGATTGACTTGTTGTATTATTTCCTTCTTCAAATTATTCTGAATGAACATAAATTGATTAGAGTCTAAAGACTTTGTTGGAGAGGAAGCATTTGAACTGACATCTAAAGAATCGTCAAGTTTAGAGACTATTGAGGATGTGTCTGAGTTTCTTGCTTGCAAAGATGATGTAAATCTTAGCATATCAATTTCTGACTTAATTTGATCAACTTTGTCGCTGATTTCTTTAGTTTCCTTTGCATGTTCCTTATTACTTTCTTCAACGGACTGAATTTTGGTGTGAAGAGCATCAAACATGTTAAAACGGTCCTTCTTCTCTTCATAAAGTGATTGTTTTACGTTTGACATGTTTTCGTAAGTATAACTTTCAATATTATTGATTCTTTCAACAACCTCATCTATTTGAGTATCAGCTGAAGGTTGGGGTAACTTGAAGGTTTCTTGGTCGTTATTGGACTTTTCAAAAATAGTACCCAATACCTCATGAGCATATTTCCTTTTAGAAATGATACTCATTTCATCCCTAAGACTCGCCAATTCAGTTTTCAAATCCTCTATCACTCTTGATACATATTCAAGTTTTGATTCGGATTGAGGATTGGTGTTAGTTTCTTGTGCAATTACTTGTGATTGATGAATAATCATTTGTTCTGGAGAATTTTCATAATTGGAAATAAGCTGCGGTTCTGTCTCCTTTTCCTCTGGTAGTTGTAAATTTGATTCTAAAGGTTCAGATAAAGGTTCAGTGTTAAAGGTTGAGTTGGCTATAATCTTATTCAAATCACTATTGTTGGTACTTTGGTGAAATGCTTTGTTTTTTACATCCTTTTCAATTTGAAGCCTAGCCATTTTCATAATTTCAATCTCTTTTTTCATTTCATAAATTAATTTAGCATCTGAATTCTCATGTTGGGTTATTGTTTTTTCCATAACCGGATGGTTTTGTTTCTCATAATTAGAAAGATTTTCTACAACGCTCTCCATCTTTTTGGTATATGCATTCTTCACTTCATTCATTTCAGATTCAATACTGGTAAGTCTATTAATGAAATACTCTGTTATGATATCACTCTTTTGTGGAGAAGTCGTTTGACTTAGAGTTTCTGAAACTGTTTTGTTTTTTTGTTCTTGAGTTTGTCTTTTTCTTGGGGACAGCTGCCTTTCATCAATCTCTTCCAGTCTCACCATTACATCCGTAAGATCTTGATCAAAAGTTGAATTTTCTATCCCTCTTTCTTCTACTGACTTGGGATTAACTAATTTCTGTTTTCCACTTTTAATTTTTCCCTCAATATCTTTCAACTTGTTTAAAAGATCTTCAATTCTATTTCTATGCATATCCTCCATGATGAATAATTTTTTCTCGATATTGTCAATAGGAGAATCTTCAACTTGAAGAGAAACTCTATAATTTAAATATTTCTTGATCAACCCATGCTCCTTCTTTCTCAAAGTTATTAATTGTTTTAAAATATATTTCTTATTGCTTGATAATTTTGAAGCGCTCATTTCATTAGGAGCAAGGAAATCATTTAAAAATCTTTCCATAACTTCCAGATTTTCAAAATAGGTAACACAAGCCCTCAACCCTTTTTTTGGAAAGAGTTTTTGAAATGTGTGGAATAGACAATAACTTTCATTTCCATCATAAAATACCACCAAATAATCATTAAAACTATTTGACTCTTCCTCAATCACTTGTGCCTTTAGAATGCAGCAAATTGGCTTCTTTTCTGATGATTTAAACATTTGAATAATACCGTAATTGTTGATAGACTCTACATTCTCAACTTGAAGGTGAGCAGAGTAACGATCACATCTATTTAGAATAGAATTAATATCCATAACAAATGAGTCGTCATCTGTTTGAAGGTAATCCTTTAAATTGTATAACTTCTTTGCCATTTCTGCCATTCCTTCAATGCTTCCTTGTGTGATTATTGGTATCTTTTGATATAGAAGATTAACAGAGACTTCACAACATGTAACCTGTGTGAATTGTTCCTTTTCTCCTTTTGACCTCAGGAATGATGAGTCGATATCTGCAACTGTAGCTCTAATTTCCTGATTTGGAGGAATTAGAGGACCTTTATATTTGTACTCTTCCAAACTTGAGGCTGCATTCTCACCTGGTTTTGTTAAATTTGTTGGAGATCTTCCATACACTTGAATTTTATCACCAAGCCTCTCAATTCTAACGCCCCTCTTAACAGAATTTGATGGTGGCGGTGTGTGAGCAGGTGGTAGGCGTGGTGGTGATGACACCTTACTATCATTATTGAGAGGTATTACTGTGTGCAAGATTGGAGTAAGGGGAACAGTGGGAATGCTGGTGTTTGGTACTGGAAAGGTCAATTTGGTTGGTGTTTGTTCTTGGAAGCTGTTTCTTCTTCTGTTAGAAATCTCATGGATTGGTTGAAAGATTTTTGAAATTGTATCATCACTTGATGAAGGTGCATTGCTAATAGTATTAAGGGAGGAGAGTGGATTGTTAGATGAAGAATTTGCGTGTTTGATAAAATCTTTGATAAATAGATGGTAGGCCTCTTCTTTAAGATCATCCTCTATCAACGTTTGCACTTCATCGTATAAAGCAATACTGCCCGAATCCATATTATCCACTAAAATTGAGTGCAACTCTTCCGGAACTTCAATAGAACCAGCAACAAAGTAGGTGTTCCATATCTTTTTTGCTGTATTCACTCTTAATTCCACTTCATTGTCTTTGATGTTCCTGTAGTTTTGAATATCTGTCCACAAATCTATTAATTCTTCACAGGATAACACTTGCTTACAAAATGTTCTAAATGAATCTTTCATTATAGAATTCATAAGAATATCTTTAAGCCCCTATTAAAAATTGGTTCAAACAATAAATCAAACCATTCAAAATAAAACCTACTAACGCCTTCATCATTTTTTTTGGGAGTGATCCCACTACAATATTTTTCTGGCCACTTTCTTATTAAACGACTTGAGGGTGCTGTGCTCATTTTCCATGCCAAAATTGTACGGTCAAGATCGTCCAAAAAAATGCCAAAAGATTCAGAACATGTGATAAGTGATGATGAACGATCTCCCAATATTTTAAATATTGATGATGAGGAGGAGAATAAATCAAGCATTGAGCTGAATAGCATATCGGAAGAAGACAAAACATCTCTAGAAACTTTTAGAAAGTGGACATCCAGTCGTTCTGTCACAAATCCCGAATTATATTCAAGTTTGATAAGATACATTACTGGTCGTTCCCCACACCTATTCGAAAAACACTGTGAATTTGTGGAAAAAATTAAATATTTATTTCAAAATCATAAACCAAGCACTAGTGTGTTAGAAGAGCAAAATGAGGAATCAGAAGCAGAGGAACATGGCAGAAAATGGAACAAGGAAAGGTGGATCGTTAGTCTAAACAAGGAGCTCAAACTGTTCGATCCTAACAATCCTAAAAGACACCACCCACAGGCATTCCATATTAATTCAAAATACATGACAAAGGCTAATGTTAGAGATCGATATCGACGATTTTTTGCCAAATATCCTGCATTATTTTACATTTACAAGTATACATTCTTTTCTGGAACAATTACTATGGTATCTGAAATTTTAGAAAACAATATTGAATTGAAAAAGAAAGCTGAATATTTACCAACATCATTTAAAACATGGTAAATATTTCAATTCAAATTTAACATTAGGTTTTGATTTCTGTCAGTCATTCAGCATTTTTAAAATGAATAGGACAAACGAAGGATTATTTTTCATAATTGAATAGACTTCATTGACTCAATAAGAATTTGGAAGCATTAAATAAATTGATAGCGTAAATCGTATTATGAGATATTATTTTGATTGTTTTATAGTGATATATTTGTGGACAATTTACAATAATAATTTCGCTTCCTTGAACTTTTCCGTTGATATTAAGGCTGCCTTTGTTTCCTTATTTTTAGATTTTTATTTATTAATTAAAAAAATGGAAAGTCAAACTGTTCGTCTCGTTGTTGTTGGAGATGGTGCTGTGGTATGTACTGAGCATAATTTTAAAATCCTTAAATCTATTATCAGGGTAAAACATGTCTCTTGCACGTCTTTGCTGAAGGTGTATTCCCTGAAAAGTATATCCCAACGTATGTATTTACAATAACCACATGTTTAAAACGTTCTCCTTATTAGAATTTTCGATAACTATTCATCAGAAATTGAACTCAACAATCAAACCATCAAGTTTTTATTGATGGATACTGCTGGACAAGTAAGTACGAACGTAAATGTAATGCAAGAACCTTTTTGTAGGAAGGTAAATATTGAAGTTAACAAGTTTTCCTATTATAACAAATAATAATGAACCTTAATATTAATTCCTCACAGAGTAAGTGAATTCAAGTGTAAAATTATATTGATTAACAATATTAGCTACGATAATCTTCGGTAAGTGATCATATTTTGAAAAATAATTCCCTTATCAAAGCTTAATAGACCACTCTCCTACCCTGACGCTAATGTATTCTTGTTGTGTTTCTCCATCGACAGTCCAACTTCTTTGGAAAACGTAAAGAATAAATGGGTTCCAGAAGTTAAAAAGCACAGACCAAATTGTCCTTACATTCTCGTAGGAACCAAGGCGGATATTAGAAACGACAAGAACATGTTGGCCAAACTCAAGGATCAAGGTGTTGAACCAGTCTCTGTTGAAGCAGCAAACCAAATTTGCAAGTCAATCAAAGCTGTTAAATTTATGGAATGTAGTGCCATGTTGAATGAGGGTGTGAGAGAAGTTTTCGAAGAAGCTCTCTATAATGGTATGTATCCTCCAACAGAGAAGACACAAGAAAAGAAGCCAGGCAAATGCACTTTGCTTTAAACCTTCATTAATTGTAACACCATCAAATAAAAGTTAGAACAAAAAAAAATGGGAAAATTTAGTGCTCTCAAGTCGACGATCAGAAGAACAAAAACCGAAATTCACAAGGAAAAGAAGAAACAAAAAAGACAATATCAATTAAAAAGTAGTACCGGAAAAGTATGGGACAGGGAGTTGACTGCTAAATACAATTATGCTCGATTGGACCTCGTGGCTGACCCTAACAAACCGTCAGAAGAGAATCACCAAGTTGCCGAAACACTACCAAAAGAAAAAAAGCCAGAAATTTTAGATGAAATCATTAGTAAAAAGCCACAATTCAAATCGAGATTGTGCTTTATTGTTCACGAATCGGAAAGAAAAACTCTGCAAGCACTAATTGACAAACATGGGGAAAACTATACAGCAATGGCTTGGGATACTGATGTTAATATTCTACAATGGACACCTATACAATGTGAAAAGAGAGTTAAAAAGTACAAAATTTATATGGAACAACTTGAATATGAAGCCAAAACAAAGACTGGAGTTAAAGGCCCAGTCCAACCAAAGAAGAACTACAAACATCCTATCAATGAAGGAGACAGATATCAATATCATAAGGAAACTGATGTCTTCTTTTAAAAGAGGAAAGTGACAAACCTTAAATGTGTGACTCAAATGGCAAAAGAATGTTGACAGAATTGATAGCAAATAATGAATCAATAAAGTTTCTTTATTGACCTGTTTCTTTGATTCAAAAAATTTTCTAGCCAATTTTATTAAGTTTTATTATTTTTTAATTCGTTTTGATTGAAAAAAATTAATAAAATTTGAAACAAAAAAATGGTTAATTCTTCTACAACAACTTCATCCGATTCTTCATTGTGGGAAAATATTGTCAACGCATTGAAGGAAAACAAGGGACTTGCAACAGTACTAGGCTCAGCTGCTGCTTCTGTTGTTGGTTTCGTTCTCTATAAAGTTTTCTCTCAAAATAAGAGTACTAAAAAGTTAGCGGTTTCCATCAAGACTGCAACTGAAAAGCCTGTTGAAGTAGCTACACCAGTTCCAACTGAACCTGAATGGATCTTGTACAATGTTGAAGACGCTTCTGGAATTTCATCATGGAAGGTTTGCAATCAGAAAAAGATTGGAGTTTCCTTCAAGATGCCAGCACAATATGAAGTGGAAGTCCACTCTCAAGGACCAATTACCACAATTACTCTCATTGATGCCTCTAATATGAATATGATGATGGGAGGTGGTGGTGATGCTACCATGATCACTATTGAAGACGTACCAGCTGAGCTTGATATCAAGCAATATATGAAGAATAACGTTTCTGCTCTTGCTCAAACTCAAGTTCCTTTCAGAGTTTTAGAAGAAACTGATCGTATCAAGGTTAATGGAATTGAAGCCTGCCAAATGATTTCTGAATTAACAGGACAACAAAAAGTTAAAATCTTTGCCATTGCTTTCAAAAATCCAGAAGAACCTAACAAAGTTTTAATGTTCCAACATATTGGTACTGACATGAAGGCCTTTGAATCAAATATTGGTAGAACTAAAAATATTATTCGTACTGTCAAATTGCAAAAGGGAGAATTGTTTGGAAGAGTTTCTTACAGAAATGACAAACTTGGATATATTCTCAATTTGCCATCAACTGATTTCCTAGCTATCGGATCTGCCACTGATCGTGCTCTCTATTTGGGAAATAAGAATGTTGAAACTTATATGATTCACTATTCAAAGGAAGATAATATTGATAAGGAAATTGTCATCATCTCTAATGAAGCTCAAGACTTTGAACAGTTTGTTTCTGAACAAAAGTCTCTTCATTCAACCAAGACAGGATACATGACTCTTGGACAAATGAAAATTGGACACAGTAATGGTGAACTTATTGCCTATAGCGATAAAGCTCACTCTTATGTTGCTAGCGAGAAAGAAAAGTCTGAAGTCCAAGCTGACTATGATTTTATTGAAATTTATTTCCAACGTGGATCTAGTATTTACACAATTTTAGGAAGATCATTGCCACAAATTAGTGAAAAATTCAAAGTTGATTTCCTTACTATGGTAAAGAAGATGAAATTCTTTGAAGATGTTAATGCTTCATCTGGTTCATCATTGATTTATGAAAATACTGAATTCAACTTTAAGATTTCCCAACCAATTAAATTGCAAGCTACAGCAAAGGAAAATAATAGTGACAATCCAGTTGTTACGTTGTTGGCTCAAAACGATGAAAACAGTCTTCCATTGGAAACCATGGTTTCAATTGCTGAACCAAATCAAATGATGCCAGTTTCTGATTTAGACGGTTTGTCCCAATTAATGAAGGCTGAATTACAAATGATTCAAATGTACTCTGGTGGTTCACCAGTTAACATTGAAAGAGATGGAATGATTAAACTCAATGATGGTTCTGATGCTTTCTCAATGATTTACTCAATGGTTGATCCAATGAGTAATGAAAGTTTGGTAATGCATCAAACTGGTTTATTATTACCTTCAAAGAAGATTGCCAACGTGAAGAGTTACACTTACCAACAAATGTACAACGATCAAGTTAAGGCCAGTTTCGACTCTATCCACAAGAGTTTTGGTTGTTCCAAACAATAATGTGTAATAGTAAACAAGGGTGAAAGTAACGCATACAACTTTAATTTATAAAAATAAATATTAAAAAATGTCTAAACGAGGTAGAGGAAAAAATATTAGTGATGACGAATTAGAAAATCAATCAAAGAAAACAAAACCAACCAGTGGTGATGATTTTGTTTATGAAGAGGATCTTGATGATGGATATGATGATGATTTAAAGGGTGATGAGAATGATAGAAGATACTTGGAATCACTGGGTGATGTCGACCGTGAAGAAATCATCTCGGAAAGATACGAGAGAAGACTCGACCTAAGAAAGAAAAAGGAAGTACTTAGAAAACAAGGTAAATTGATAGAAAGAGGAAGAAAACCACAATCTGCAAGTAAACCTATTGAACAAAAACAAAATGATGAGGTTGACTTGTCATTGGACGAAGAAGACGATGAACCAGTAAGGAAAAATACAAAGAAGGCATCAACAGCTCGTCGTACCAGAAGATCAAAACCATCTTCTGATGATGATGAGGATTACGAAGATGATGATGATCAAGAACCTGTACAACCATCCAGAGGTCGTCAACAACAACAAACAAGCCAGTCACACCATGAAGAGAGTGACGAAGAAGACCAAAATATATTTGGTGATGGTAGTGATAATGAAGAGGAATCCTCAAAATGTAAAATTACTAAAAAAGATATAGAAAGAATTTTAATTAGAAGATCAGCATTGGAAAAGGAGTTTAAAGAACCATACTTTGCCAGCAGCGTGGAAAAAGCTTTTGTTAGAGTTCTTGTTGGATTCAATGAACGTGCAAAAAAGAAAACCTACAGATTGTGCCAAATTATTCAAGTTCAAGACATGACCAAGGACTATCTTTTTGGAACAAATAATTCTGAAAAAACTAAGAAGGGATTGCTTCTCAAATTTGGAGTACAAAAGAGAACTTGGCAAATGAGTGCTATTAGTGACAACAAGGAAATAGAAGAGAATGAGTATAAGGCATGGAAGGCTGAAATGGAAAAAGTAAATGAGAAATTCCCAACAAGAAAGTTTATTGATGAAAAGATTCAAAAATGGAAATCTTTAAAGGAGTTCAGATATACAGATGAACAAATTGAGAACATGGTTCAAGAAAGAAGAACTCAAAAAGGAGGACTTATAGTCAAGAATAAGCAATCTATTGCCAGAGAAATAAGTGCTGTTAAAACAAAGATCAAACTAGTTGATGATGAACTCTACTTGAGAACACATCAAAGCAAGCCTAATCAATTTTCTGAATTTGATGAAGATGATGGTAGAAGTGAAGTTCAATCAGAATCCTCACTAAAACAAGAAAGACAAAAATGGGAGGAAGAATTAAGAAAATTGGAGAGAGAATATTCTAAAATCGATTTCCTTTCACCAACAGCACAACGTTTGGGATATATCAACAACAAGAATAGAGCTATGGATCAAGCTGCACACGAGCAAAGAAAGAAAAATCAAAATTCTGCCGGCAATGCAAATCAAGCTATTGGTCAATTAGATCCATTCTCTAGAAGAAAAACAGCCTCATCTTTCTTTGTGTTGGCTGACACAGACGAACCAACCCCTGCCAAAGAAACCACATCACAACAATCAAAGCAAACTGAATCCCGTAAAACTTCTGAAACTCCAGAGAACAGTTTAGTTAGTGCTCATGACTTCCAACTTGATTTGAATGATACAACTCAACCAATTATGACAACACGTAAAATTCAACCAACCACAAACAAGAAGAAAAATTCGAATAATAAGAGAATCACTCTAGCTGAATATAAAAGGTTGAGAGGTCAATAAAATACTACAAGCTTTAATAAGTTTTTTAAGTAAGATCGGTAGGGTCGAAAATATCTTGGTTTTCATCTTCCTCATCGTCAATTTCGGCTGGGGCAGAAGGAGCGATTCCTACTGGTTTAGAGAAATCATCTGTTTGTTGTGTTGGTTTAGTTGAGGGAACATATTCAAGATCGTCATCATCGTTTGATTGTGGTGCTTTTTGTTTTGAATCAGTTGCACCAGTCAAGTCGTCTCCCTCTCCATTTGGAATCTCTGCATCTTGTCCATCCTCTTCTTCGTCATCATCGAATTCAGATTCTCCTCTTTCCAATCTTTCCCTACGCTCCTGTTGTCTTTGTTCGAAAGCTGCTTCTTGCTTTTTTTGAAGGGCTGTCAATTCCTCTTTTGAAGGCATTTGAGCAAAGGCTGTTTTTGGTTTGTTTGTACTGCTACTGCTACCAGATAAGAATGAGTTATTACCAGTTCTTCTGGATGCCTTAGGATCTTCCTCTTCATCATCACTACCAGTATCGAAAAGTGCTGCCTTACCTCTAGCCTTACCACCAGAGCTAGAGCTAGACCTAGTTCCGCCTTTTGCTGTGCCACTCACTGAAGGGCTGACTGGAGTGTTTGCCTTCTTTTTCTTTTCATTGAGTTCATCAAGAAGAGGGTTTAATGACAATGTCAAACCAATCTTTGAGACTGGACCTTCCAAAAACTTGATTACAGAGCTTGTTTTTGCTTGATCCAACATTCTTTCATCTCTATTTTCAAAAGAACTCACTAATTGAATTGCAACGTCACCTTCATCATTCTCACAAAATCCAGAAGATCCACTATCATTGGTGAATTTGTCCAAAGCATTTTGAGCAGCAACTGGGTCATCATTCTTCAAATAGAGAATAATAATCGCCAGCATGGCTTTTCTTTCATTGTTTGGTTGAGATAGAGATCTAAAAGCATTAATTTGTGTTTCTAAATTTTGAATAGCTTCAGTATATAATTTATGTCTTATTAGAAAGTTATTAAAATTACGAAGAATATCAGTTACATTGTGATATTTTCCATTCATGGTTGAAGCTTCAATTCCTTCCTTGTATAGTTCCACACATTGATTCAAACAATTTGGTTCCTTTTCCATTGATTTTGCTGCCTTGACAAGAACCTCAGCTGCACGATCATTCTTTCCATCATCAAGATAGAGACGGGCTGCATCTTTATAATTTTTAAAGGCACTGATGTAGTCTTTAATTGTATTTTGATAAATGTTGGCTGCCATTTCATAGGATTTTCCTGCAGAGTAGAACATTTTATTCTTTTCATGACAAACTCCTAAATTAATTTATATTCAATTATTATTAATATTTTAGTAGGAAGACCACATACCTGCTCTCAAGTAGCACTCAACAGCTTTATCATCCTTTCCTAAATTTTTATATAACAAGGATGCTTTTTCAAATTTTGAAGCAGCTGTATCCCAATCAGGTGACCAACGAAATAATGATCGTTCAGTTCTAATATTTAACTACGTTATACTATCCGAACATATTTAAAACCAAACCTACAGTTTCTTTCCCTCTTTTTCGAGACTGTCTGCTTCTTTCAGTTTCTCTGCTGACATTTTTTTTATTAGAAAGTTAAAAAAAGAAAGGAGATAAAATAGGGCGACAGTAATATTTTACCAGCTTCCAATCACGCATCTAATCTTCTTTAATATTGTAGGCCTTTACAAGTTGATCATTACAACATAGAGCCATCAAACCAACTTCATGAATATTCCATGCAATATCATTCACCCAATCTTCCATCTTTTGATTTTTAAAATTTGACACTCTCCCTCCAAAACTAACTTCAGTCTCGTATGAATCATTTGGGGTATCATTATTGAATTGCAATAGGTTATTTGATTCTCTCATGTCCCATATCCTTAATGTTCTATCAGTGGAGCTTGTAGCCACTAAATGTTGCGTATGTGGACTCCATTGTGTTGACGTTATTTGGGAGTAGTGAATGTTAGATAGAATAGATTTTGGTTTCTTCACATTTCTCAAATCATAGGTCATTAATGAATTATCAAAACATCCCAAAGCTAAAGAGTTTTCATCAAATATATTCAAATCCATTTTTAAGGCACATGTCTTGTTATGAATTCTAAACGATTTAACACAAGGATCTTCCTCTTGTCTCAAATCCCATAAGCACACAAAACCATCTCTATCAGTAGTGAGAAATTGCATGGGAGAATGAGTATTCCACTGAATATCATGAATAGGAGGGGCCTGCAAATCATCAATACTTTCCAAATTTGATTCTTGTTCCTTAATGACAAGTTCATGTTTTTTAGTGTGAAATGTTTGAAGAGATTCATTGGAATCTTGATTTTCATGATACAACTTGATAGATGAATCTATTCCTCCTGTTATTATCCACTCTAGAGAGATTTTATCCCAATCCAAATTTGAGATACTTTGAGTATCGAACCATTCTCTATACATACAATCTGTATTCTGTGTATCAAAAAATCTTAATACATTATCATGACAGGAACTGAGAAGAATACTTTCGTTTCTGTGTGACCAAAGGATATGTTGACATCCAACATTTAGCTGAATTTGATGTTCAATTTCAATTTCGTTCTTTGGTAAAAAAGAGAGTAAATAAATAATGCCAGAAATTGGTGTATGACCTGGTCTGTTTGAGGTTGCCACAGCAAGTTGATTTTCAATAAAGGGACTCCACTCTAGTGAATGAGGATTATTAACAAGACATATACCGACTCCCATTTTCCCAACCTTTCTGATAAAAAATGTTTGTTATAAAATAACAGTAATATTTGGTTCAACTTTTGTTTTTTAGAAATCGGAACGAGATTTTGAAGTTGTCTTGATAACCGAGGTATTTGTATTTTTAATTTTTTTTATAAATAAGGTTTTAATTGAAGTTCTAATTGTTTTGTGTAATGATCTAAATAATTTACAACATTGGCCAATTCAGAAACAGATTGATCAATAGCATCGACTTCTTGAAAATTATTTTGTAAATTTTCATAAAGTTTCATCATTTTTTGAAGATTTGAATGAACAATATCCACTCTACCATTCAAATTTTCATATTTCTTGGAGATGGCTCCATTCATTTGTTGTAATAAATCAAGTTCGTTAAATCCTGCTTGCATTTCTCCTTGCAATAATTGAATAAAATCCGAAAACATTTCCTCGGTTAATTCTTCCAAATTTTTAGTATGTGATTGATTTTCCGAAGTGATTTGTGCAGATTTAACTGCAGAATTACTTCTTTCTCTATAGGTGGATCTTTTCTTTTCCAGTTGATCATCTTCTTGACTGTCCTGTTGAATATTTTTTGTTCCCTCTGATTGTTCGTTCATTTTTAATTTTTTAGAAAACCGAATAATCATTGTTTTAAAAATTTAACTTAATAATTAAATACAATGTATTTAAATAATTCTAATAATTATGAATTAATATTCCAACTACCTACCGCACAAAAAACATGTATTCCGACGCGTATTGATTGACCTTTGTCCTGGCATCACTCCCGACTGTATGCGACCATACTTGTGCGCAATAAAAACTAAAAGGATACCTACCGACTGTACCTCAAACAAGCAAAAAAAAATGAGTTACATTTTATATGGATTTTTGGCTGCTATTGGTGCTTTCTTTACCTACTGGTTTGTCCTGAGATCGGATAACCAAGAAACCGAAGAAGAAGTTGAAGAAGAAAAGTAGGTTTTATTTTCTACTGTATAAGATAATTAAATTTAAAATAATTTTAAACTTTAGCAAGGAATATGTTGATGATGGAAGGCCAAAGATGCTCATTCTCTATGGTTCTCAAACAGGTACAGCTGAAGAATTCTCTAATACATTAGCACAAGATGCTAAAAAGTACGGCTTTAATGCTGTTGCTAAGGATATGGTTGACTTTGAGCCTGACCAAATTTCAAATGAAAAACTTGTCATCCTAATGGTTGCAACTTACGGTGAGGGTGAACCAACTGATAACGCTCGTGATTTTTATGAATACTACAAAGACACAAGTATTTCCTCTGATATGCTTTCAGGTGTCAAGTTTTCTGTTTTTGGATTGGGTAACAAGCAATACAAGATTTACCAAGCAATGGCGAGATTCTTTGATAAAAGATTTGAAGAGCTCGGTGGTGAAAGATTCTTTAGAAAGGGAGAAGGTGATGCTGATGCTGATATTGAAGAAGATTTTGAAGAATGGAAGTCACACATGTTATTGACAGCTTCTGACATTTTCTCTACAACCATTACAGAAGAAGAAGAGGAATATGAACCAAAGTTTACTCTCGACTTCTTAAAGAAGAATATTGCCATGACCCCATTCAAATCATCAAGTTCTGCTCCTGATGCTAAACACCCATTCTTGGCTACCATTAGTAAGAAGGAACAATTGTTGAAGAGTTCTGGATCGGATAATAGAAGTACTGTTCATGTAGATTTCAACATTACTGATAGTGGAATCAAATATGAAGCAGGCGATCACTTGGCTGTCTATCCAGCTAATAATGAAAATTTGGTAAATGCTTATTTGGCTAGAATCGGAATTACTAATGAACAAGCCGATGCACCATTCCAATTGAGAAATCACAAAGATAACAGATTGGCTAGTTATTTCCCAAAGGATGCAATGACTCTCAGAATTGCATTCACTTATTATATGGATCTTAATGAACTCGCAAAGAAGAAAGCTTTCAAAGTTATGGCTCACTATGCTCAAAATGAATCTGAACGTACTGAACTCAAACTTCTTGCTTCAAATAGCGAGGAGGGTAAAGCCAAGTACAATTCTTTTGTTAAGGAAGGATGTCGTAATGTTCTTGAGGTTTTGAATCATTTCACATCTGTCAAGTTACCAGTTGACGGCCTTTTAGAAATTGTTCCAAAGATGCAAGTTCGTTACTACTCTATTGCTTCCTCATCTCAATTACATCCAAATACTATTTCCGCCGTTGTTGCTGTTGTCAAGTATACTACTCCAATCGGAGCAAACAAGGAAGGTGTCTGTTCATCATATTTGGAAAGAATTGATGTAGACAAAAAGGCTTTTATTTATGTTCGTCAATCAAGTTTCCGTCTTCCACAAGATCCAAAGACTCCTGTTATCATGGTTGGACCTGGTACTGGTATTGCTCCATTCCTTGGATTCCTTGAACAAAGAACAGCTATGAAGAATAGAGGAGTTGAACTAGGACCATGTCATCTCTATTTTGGTTGTAGAAAGAGAGGTGAAGATTATATTTATAGTGAAGAAATGGAAAAGGCAGAAAGAGATGGTGTTATTTCTCTTTTAGATGTTGCCTTCTCTAGAGATCAAGGAAATAAGGTTTACGTTCAACATAGATTAGAATCTAGAAGTGAAGAATTATTCAACTTTTTGAATAATGGTGGCTATTTCTACATTTGTGGTGATGCTAAACATATGGCAAAGGATGTAGAAAATGTAATGTTGAACAGTATTCAAAAATATGGTAGAATGACTGAAAAGGATGCCCAAGATTATTTGGAAAAATTAGGTCACAGATATCAAAAGGATGTTTGGTCCAATTAAAGAAGTTTCAAAACTAATAAATAATAATTTAAATCAATTTAAAATCAACAGCCGTAAAATACATGCATTAATTTTTGAAATCAACTTTAATCTATTTCGAATTAATGAAGATC